>NW_013953812.1:56097-58526 GCF_001266775.1 Austrofundulus limnaeus
GTGGACCAGAATCGCCTTGAAGCCGTGCGGAAGTCTTTCTCCATGGCCTCTCCAAACTCCTCCCACGCCCGGGTGTTTGAACATGACTGGTTAAATATAAACACTTTGCCAAAACTGGAGATTTGTGTGAAATGATGTTGAACAAACATTTGGCCCCTCTATGAAAACAGTGGGCCGTTGATGGATTCCTCGATCCGCCACTGAACCGGGTTAAGGACAGGATTAAAGCAGAAGGCTAGACAGTCCAAATTCACAGCCACGTTGTTCTTTGCAGTCTACCAATGACCCGGCCCACCTAGACCGAGCAGACCGGGTCCTTCAGAGGACCCAGCCTCTGAATTTGGMCACAGTTACAAGAACCAGAGCAGCATAAGATAAGCTAGCACCATYAGTGAAGTCAAGCGCAGCAGAGACGAACACAGAAAGCACGGAAAGAAAAACGGACACAATAGCAGGGGGTGATGCCCCCCCCCCCAAAAAAAATAATGGTTAAAAGCTAAAACCAAACAGAACAGTAGTTAAGAGCTAAAATTAGTAGAATGGTAGCTAAAAGCTAAAACAGCACAACATAAAAATCTAAAACCAACAGAACAGAAGCTGAAAAACGGCAACCTCAGCAGCAAACTCATCCTGGAACAYCAAGACCACTCAAAACCCAAACCAGTACCCCCACATCTAAAACCAGAAGAGCCCAGTGTAGTGTCTAAGAGTGGGGGCCTCTTCTCAGGAATGCACAGATGTGTTATGCCTCTCTTAGTTCTCCAGCTTCAGAGCTCGGCACATATTACCATATTAGGAAAGGAATGCTTAAGGTATACCATGACAAAATTTATGGTTTATCTGTTGAACTACACTGTGAAACCTATAAAAAGGCTTGTACGCCCCTACTCTTCGCCTTTGTTCTTCATCTTTTTACCTGGTGAATCATTTGGCTTAGAAGGCCACAATTTGGTTTTTGGCTGTAAATCTCCTGGACTTCAAAACAAAGATTCTTGCTGTTCAACCAGCCTGTTTCAGAGTTTCTCTCTTCAGGAGCAGCAGCAGTTTGCAGAAACCAAGATCTGGTTTTTACACCTCACCTGGACCACACCTGAGCCAAACATCCCCCACAGCTGGGCCCCTCTGTGGTCTCCCCAACACACACAGGTATGCATAAAAAGAAAAGTACTGTCAAATACAGGAAGAAACGTTAAAAATACAGTGATAYACAGTTTTGGTCATACTGTACATTTATTTTGAAGTTTTGTTTTGCCACCAGATCATTTCTTGTGGCAGCTCACTGTGTGTTAATAAATATGCTAAAATAGGAAAGTCATGGTTAACTTCTCTCCCCACAGACGTTTTCCTGCTTTTCTTTTCTTATTCCTCACCTTCCAGCAACTTTTTCCTGTTTTTTATTTATCCATCTGTTTCATCCTGGCAAGGCCATTAACTCATAAATCCAATACAGGCCACCTCAACACTATTTGTCTTCTGCCAATGAAGAAGAGGATGGGATGGAGCGAGCAGAGMGGGGATCAATGGCTCACCTGACTGTCAGTCGGCTCTCTCATTTTCACATCCATCTACCTTTCACCTCATCCCTAATTACTCCATGTCGCTTAGTTTATTTATTATTTTTTTCTTGTTTTCTTCGAATCTCGACTGAGCGTTGTGCTTCAGAGAGCAGTAGAGACACAGCTGGCAATGTCAATTTATCTACCTGTCAATCAAATACATTTTATCTGTAAAACGTGCATCATAACCTACTAAATTTCACCTAAAACCTCATGTTTATATGTTTAGAGACAACAGCAACTCAGTCCCAAAGTGGACGATGACAAAAAAGACGTGCACAAATGGTGCTCTGCTGAAGAGTTCCTAACTTGCATTAATGTAAGCAGAAAACAGAGTGATACATAGAAACCCTCTCATMACCAATAATAATGCTTTGTTTCAGTTCAGTTTATTTATACAGCACCAAGTCACATTAAACGTTGTCTCAGGGCACTGTACAAAAATAATCAATGTAAAGAAGCAGCAGATTGTGTTGAATCYTCACTTCATCACAGTCTCTCATCCTGAGCAGCACATTGGTGACAGTGGAGAGGAAAATCTCCCTAAAACAGACGGTTTTTCAGGGTTTGGACTTGACCTCTTATGTTCAACGATGAGCAGTCTTCATGCTGCGATGCATTAAGACATTTCAGATGTCACGAATTCAACTTTGTGAAAGTGACTTCAACACRACTGTGCTCCAGTACACAAAGCAAAAAGCCAAGCTCCACACAGAGTCCTGACCTCAACCCCATTGAGTCAGTTTGGGATGAACTGGATCAGAGTTTTCATTTTTTTTTTTAAGGATGGCCTCCCTTCTCCCCTTATAGCCATCCCCTCCACACCATTATGTTTTTTTTTTGTGAAGAGAAAATAGAGACAGAGAGAAAAAC
>NW_013953812.1:59698-61764 GCF_001266775.1 Austrofundulus limnaeus
TGTTACCTGTCCAGGTATATACCCTGCAGACAGCTCAAAAATACTGTTCATGCAAACATGTCACTTCCTATTACAGCCTGGTCTTCATGGACAGACTTATTACCCCAGTAAGGACCAGATATGTACCCGGAATGTACTTTTTACATATCCCTAATGTACCCAACACACATACTGTAAGTAATTTTTACATAACCCGTAAATACAGGGTACATTTCCCACATATCCAGATGGTAACATCTATGTAAGCTGTAGGTACTGTGTACATTCTTTGTATAGATCAGGTGTAAGAAAATTTGTGTTCAATAAACTGAAGTCGATATTAAAACCACCACTGTTAAGTAAATTGATTTATAGAAGGAATCAAACCATACAACACCAGATTTCTGGATCTGAGTGAGGTTTATTGTCACTCGAGCTGACAGGAAACAAACACTGGCGAAAAACCAGGAAGTTCATGTATTTATACACCTTCTTCAGTGCCTGCGTTCGCCCCCTACTGACCTACGACTGAATCACAGGCATTCAGACAAAAACCTCATCTACTGTCATCACAACGTTTGAATATGTGTTGTCACCTATTTCGGACATGTAACTAATCTATATCAATCAAAACATAATAGATTAAACACTGTCAACATTATAAAGAGGAAAACCTAAGAATATAGCGTTGTGCTTTTAACATCAGTACCAACCTATAATAACTTTAAATTTCTTCAATCCCCATAAGAAATTTATAATAAGCTATATGTTCGCATTAAGGCACAAATGTGTAAGCAAATTACCCTAATCGATACAGCACAACGTGGAAAATTTCTAACAAAACTATAAAATGGAGTACCAACAACAAAGGGTAGCAATACACAATAAAGCTGGATACTTACAATGTACCTACAGGGTGCTGATAAGGGTTGTCTGAGTAACGTACAAGTATATGTATTAGATACCTATGGGTATACTATGAAGCAGTCAGAAATACCCAACTGAAGAGAACACAAACGGCTCAGAAAGTCCTTGTTCTGGGTGTAAGAAGTTCAAAATATCTTGCTTTTTCTTTTCTGTTGTTTTTAGTTGGATGTCCAACAAATAACTTCTTTACTGTAAGCAGGAGTGTCAAACTCATTTTCACTGAGTATGTGTGTTACACATGTGTATTAAGATGGTCCTCATAGGGTCAGTTGTAATTAACTTCAATGTTGAATAGTCCTGCCCTGAATTAATACATTGCATAACCACTTTTTGCAGTTTCATTTCCACCATATTTGAACCTTCATGTAGCYAACCTTCCCCTCTTGCTCAGTGGTAGGTCTTGATGTTCCGCTGCTGCAAGGGAACCATGCAATGCACCATGTGAGTTGTGTTTTGTTGACTATAGGAAGCTAATGGTAAAGAAAAGGAAGCTGCTGTACAACATGAGACAAACACAGACCAAATAGGTACATCTAAACTTTTATCAACAGAAACCTTGGCACCAAACATGGAATCAATGGGCTGAGCCCCAGACACAGTCCATGTGACCATGGAGAGGATGTCAACAATATGCAACTGTTTGTTGGTGCAGCCCTGATTCTATTTWAAAAAAAAAGTGTGCGTTTGTGTGTCCACGCTACACACTCGTCGTCTGCACGTGTTCAGATAATGTTGCGTATTGGTCCGGTTTGAGGGAACTTTACCGATACGCATCAAGTGCACAACAAGGTGTATCTGTGTGTGTGTTTGAGTGTGTGTTCGTGTTGTTCAATATATTTGATTGTTCCAGTAGATGCACCAGCAGGACAAATAGAGCTGAATTCATTTATGAAACAGCAGACAAGGAGACGAGTTGTCTGTGGTTGAGTACCCTCAGATATGCGTGTTCACACACACACACACACACACACACACATTTCTATTTCAGTTTTTTTTCTCTATCTGTTGGGCTTCCATCCTTCGTCATCTCTCTGTCAGTGCTCACAGAGTTACAGAGATCACTTAGATAAGATGTCTCACAGTATCATAAGATCTGAAGTGGTCTTGATGTGTTGGTGTTGACTCTCAGCTGCTTTGACAGTTTTTGCTCACAGTTGTTT
>NW_013953812.1:63378-65018 GCF_001266775.1 Austrofundulus limnaeus
ATTATATTAAATAAAAACCTCTTACTGAAAAAAAAAGAAAAGCTAATGTTTACTTACAATGCTAATGCTACCCTTACTCTCTGGCGCTGAAGAGGTAGAGGAGCCAAATGTCTGGCTCACTGCTGCCAAATAGTGGTCAGAGGCTGAACTACAACATAAAATTGAATGGCTGGCAGGAAAGTTGACATTTTAGACCTTAATAAAAAATCGATACAGGGCTTTAGAATATCGATACAGCATCGGGAAATGAAATATCGCTATATATCAGTGTATCGATATTTTCTTACACCCCTAATGGTTATAGAGTCTAACAGGTGATGGGAGGAAGGATTAAAACATAATAATGTTTTAATATTTGATTAAAATGTAGTATTATAGAATATAATCTAGTATAGTTAGAATATGTTTGATCAAACTGCCAGTTAAGTAATACATGCAACTAGACATGGACTTGAGGTCAAGAGACTTGACTTGGATTTTTTGTCAAACACTTGGACTTGACTTGGACTTGCAAAAAATGAGTTGCGCACATCTCTGATGCACTGCAAAACATGAAATCAAGTTAAGGCAAATTTAACATTTACTTTTACTCATTCGATTTAGCGGAACCAGTTTGGTTAAGTAAAGTCAACACTTCACTTCTTTTGTGTAAAAATACTTTAACGTTTCCAAGTATTGTAAGCAGTTTCATGAACTCTTATGATCTTTTAAGTACTTTATATACCCCTGATATTTTGTTTGTGTCTATGTTCTGCACAATATATGGATTTAAACAATCAAATGTGATGTTTAGTAAATTAGATCTGCATCTAACAACTCGGGTTGTGAAATCAACGCCACCAAAATACAGGATAGCTCTAAAGGGGCGGGGCTTAATAACGCAATGCGTCAATTGTGACGTCACTACATCCCAAACATTTGAGTTACATCCAACGAAACATGATTTAATCTTGTATCTGTTATTTTCCATGTAACTTGATGAATTAAATAKGATTTATTCAACATGTTTTTATTTTTTACAACTTTTCAGCTGCTGATGTCCTCAGTAACAGAAGCCTAAAGAAATGTAAATATAAACATTTATGTTGTTGTGATTATTAAACTTTTCTGAGCATTTACTTCAGAAAATATATGTTGAAAAACAAATTTATTTAAAAAATATTGATCAGCAGTAAACTACATAAACACTGCGATGATTGGTGTTTGCTCCCTGTGTCCTCCTGGCTAATTACCTGCAGCTGCTGGTGTTCCACCCTGATGAGCCCCTGACTCTTCTTAAGGCTCACTCAGCATCCGGGTCTTTGCTGAAGCATCTCACCACTATGGTAGTGGCCAACAGCTGCTCAGTTAATAAACTTTAACCCAGGGGTGGGCAATCCTGGTCCTCGAGGGCCGCAGCCCTACAGGTTTTATGTTTTTCCCTGCTCCAACACACCTGATTCAGACATTGAATTACCAAGTTCTGCAGTATGGAGGACCAACACTGCCATAACTAGAAAAAAAAGTAGAAATATATAAATGGACCAATAAATAAATTCAATTAAAATATGCCAATTAAATTAAAAAAGAAGAGTGTTACCCCATGTTTTATAATTTAATTGACCTTCATATGTATTTTTCCAACTAATAATGTATTTTTG
>NW_013953812.1:70524-72419 GCF_001266775.1 Austrofundulus limnaeus
CCTCTTTTGCATGTGACTAACCTGTTTGTCCATGTGGAGGCGGTGCTTATAAGGCTGAGTTCACCTGAAACTCATCAGACTGAAGAAGTTTCTTGGAGGAGAGACGAAACGTTTCACTAAAGAAGAACCCRTCCAGARGACCTACTTAATTTTTCTTTTCAATTTTTTTCTAACTGGATTACTGAGATGCATCAGGACTTTTAGATGTGTAATTTATTATAAAATATAGTCACCCACAACACTAACAATACCCTTTAGGCTATATTCAAATGTGACCCAAATCAGTGGGTTTGTTTGTTTGTTTGTTTGTTTGTTTGTTTGTTTGTTTGTTTGTTTGTTTGTTTGTTTGTTTGTTTGTTTGTTTGTTTGTTTTCGTGACAGTTTCAACATGACAACACGTTTCAAATCTGACCCAGGTCAGTATGTTTTAGTAAAACATAAAAAGAGCAAATGTCAGTTGTATGTTTTGAGTCTTTTGCCTGCTGCTGGGTGGTAGTTGTTTAGAAACACATGATGATGTCCTGAAATGATCGTCCTTCATCAGATAAACAACAAAACAATCGGAAGTTCCTTTGAGATATAAGTATTTTTGCATTGTCCACACACCAGCTTAAAATAACGCCCCCTCTTGAAATATGAGGTCTATCGCAAAACCGTTAACTTGATGTAGGTGGGCCACATCTATATTCCTACCAAATTACATGCTGAAAGGTGCAGCTGTTACTGTGCTGCAGTTAACCAAAAATCTCTGAAGAAAACAAAATAATGAAAAACGTCCATTATCTATACCTGCTTCTTTCTTTCAGGGTCACTGGTGCCCATGTCCAGCAGTCACAGTGTGAGGGGCGGGGTACACCTGGACAGGTCTCCAGTCCATCACAGGGACACATAGAGACAAACAAGACAACCATTCACTCTCTCACTCACACCTAAAGATGCTGCACAGTTTGAAGTACTCGACACTAAACTAGAGGGATTTGAATTGGTCATGTGTGCCATGTCATCCAGGGACTCCAGGCGTTAATCATCATACTAGGCATTATCTGCTAAATGCCACAATGTGGACCTCCATTCAGGCTATTTTTAAAACCCTGGTCATGTGACCACGTCCGCTCGACACTGATGCGAGAAAAAACTCTCACAGCCACTGTGTTGGTTTCAATCACAGTCCGCTGGTTTAGCTGTGTGAAACCTTAAATAAAATCAGGAAAACAGCCTGAAACTCCACCMGGAGGACCACAAACATTGTGCTACAGTTCTTATAACAGTGACTCAGGAAACAGCATCATCCCCACAAGGAAGGAGGTTTTTTTGTCCCTTTTTACAAGCTAAGATGCTAGCTAACAACTGGATTCAAGCGATGGGATAAGCTGAATTTGACCAGTAAAAAGTGCARCCATGGACTTTACATCTGCTGCAAACATTTAATCAGAGGTAAAAGACCAACACTGGACCACCCTGATCCAGTCCCTGCACCTTCTGTCCATAAACAGATAAACCTGATTGTTTTCACTTTACTGGTAGCTCTAATTACTCATAGCATTCATGCTAGCCTCATACAGCACTCTACTGCAGTCAGTCAGTCATATTATATGTACATAAATTTTAAGCATCATGGTAAAGTTTCTTAAAACGATTCAGAATCGGTAACTCCAGTAATAAAACACACGTAGATTTTTTTTCTTTGTAGGGACTTTACATAGTCTTCCTTCCATTTTCCAGTCAATCCTAACCCTGACCCCTTACCCTAGCCTAAACTCAATTCACACATTAGTCCTTTGTACCTGTGGGGACCAGGCTTTGGTCAAGGTTGTTTGTCGGGATAATGGTCCCCATGATGTAGCAAATATGTGTACACACACACACACACACACACACACACACACACACACACA
>NW_013953812.1:73419-75286 GCF_001266775.1 Austrofundulus limnaeus
CACACACACACACACACACACACACACACACACACACACATATTTGTTCTTCAACCCCATGGAGACCGTTCATCGTGTTTCATTCATTTTTTTAGACTTTATATCCTAATCCTGACCATAAACCCTAAAGCTAACCTCACAGGTACCTGCCTGACCCTAAAACTAACCTAAACTCAATTCACACCTTGGTCCTAAAACCAATATGCCCACCCAAAACTAGCCTACAAATTCATGGGGACGGGGCTTTGGTCGCCACGAGGAGCATCTGGTCCCCACAAGGCTGCATTTTTCTGAAAAATCATCCCCACCTAGTAGCAAAAACAAGGGCACACACACACATACTATGTCTCTCTATCCTTGTGGGGACTTTCCGTTGACTTCCATTCATTTTTWRGTAATTTTATATCCTAACCCTGACCACAAACCCTAAGGCTAACCTCACAGGTACCTWTCTGACCCTAAAACTAACCTAAACTCATTTCACACCTTGGTCTCGAGACAAACTTTCACCTGAACTTTTCTGTGATTCCTGAGTTTGGATGTGTCAAAACTCCTAGAATTAAGGAGTGAAGGTCCCCAAAAGTTGTGATTAGTTTTGTTTTGCCCAACCCTACTGTACAAAAATAAAAATAAATAAAAATGTAACAGATACTGTCAGTCTTTCTTATTAGAAGTGCTGTCAGGGAGTGAGAGGCAGATATGTGTTACCATGAGAACCCTAATAAGCTGTAGTGTTTGCACATTAAAATATTGACATTTTGTCACCTTATTGCAAAATATGTTGTAATTTAAGTCAGCTGCATATACCCTTCAAAATTCTGTTCATTTTTCTGAATCTGTTTTTTCTGTTTACCATTCGTTGTGTTCCTCTCAATAATTCAGTTTAAAGCAAGTTTTGATGTAGTTTTGATTACGTTACAAAATAAAGTTCTCCCAGACACAACATATAAACAAACAAACAAACAAACAAACAGAGGGTTACCACACAAACTCTCACGCAGAAATACCCAGGGGACCAATTATCACGTTTGCTGTGCTGCGTATTCAAAGCCCCGGTCTTTGCCCTGACAGTAAAGGAGATGCAGTGAATTCCCAGATAGTCTCCCCCTCATTAGTCATGAAAAGCACACAGTCTGTTTCCATGTGTCCTTGGTTAACAATGTGGTTTGWCTCTGTGATGTGTGCTGAGTTTTTCACATTGTTGTCCAGTCACAACTTCCCGCTTAACACTCGCTAAATCAAAACACTAAAAATTGCATATCTCAATAAAATACAGATGTGGCTATGTGCTTACTCAAATAAATACTTAAATATTTTTTTTCAGATAATCCAGAAWTAATTCAAAAATCTTTATTTACCCAAACAAGTCCCATTAGAGCACAGGTCTCTTTGCTTGAGAGGCCTGGGCTGGATCTCTACCTACTGTATGTTCTGTCAGGGTTWATGATGAAAGCCATGAAAGATTCTTGGCTCCTCATGTCTTTTAAAGMAAATGATGACTAGAAACTGCATAGGAGGTAGCATATATGACTTGTGTGATAGTGAAACAAAGCACATTCACATGCATGAYGTCACAGTTGTACTAWTCTCTACAGAAAATTGTACTGTAGATGCTTTACAACTATAGAAATGATCCACAGACAGTTTGAGTTGAAACTGTTTTGGTGGAGGTAGTGAACATGCATATGGGTCTGTTGGACCAGTGGTTCCCAAACTTTTTATCTTCTGACCCACAAAATATTCATGGCAAAAACTTGTGACCCCAAATATTACTGGTCTGAGTACATGAACTTTGTTAATAACCCTAAATACACAGGTTTTTGACAATCTAAACAGCTTGTACACAAATATACAGTAAATACTTATT
>NW_013953812.1:76286-76576 GCF_001266775.1 Austrofundulus limnaeus
TGATGTCATCATTTACCCAGAATGCTTTGCATGTAAATAAAATGGCTCCATCCATGTTAAAATATATTTTTAAAAATGAACAAACCTAAACAGTCTACAGTATTTTTAGTCTTTATTTTACAGCTAAAATAAATGTTGATCAAATAAAGTTTAATGTTACAACTAATCGTGGATCCCTTTAAGATCTGTATTGTTCTACATAATGTGTATTGAACCTAAAGCACTGTATTAAACAGTTAAATACAAATACGTGTATTTTTGCACCCGTTAATATATAATAACATATACAT
>NW_013953812.1:77576-78124 GCF_001266775.1 Austrofundulus limnaeus
GCCTCTTGGAGGAGAGACGAAACGTTTCATTAGAGAAGAACCCGTCCAGAAGACCTATACAATTTTTTTCTTTTTGAAGATAAAGAGTAAAGTCATGATGAAAAGAGATCACTGACTCTTGGCCTGAGAAGAAATGTAGGACTTTAAAGGAATTAATTTTCCCAAAACATGGAGGTTCAGGCATGAAAGAACAATTTTCAGTCAAGTTTTCATTCTATAAGCATTTGTATGTCCAGACACAGCTTTTTGAATCGCACCCACCTGGAATAGCGTAGGTCAGACACATCTACACTCCTGACGAATTTCATGTTGATCAGTGCAGCTGTTTCTGTGATACGGTTGACCAAAAATCACTGAAAATTTAATAAAATAATATTGCATAGCAGTAGCATATATGATCCCCGCATATACGCAAAGCACCAAGACACCAGAAGTCACCAGAACAGATTTATTGTTTTGGGTGGGGGTCTGTGGGATGGGGGTGGGTGGGCCCAAAGGATAGCGCGTCATCAAGAGAAAATGGTGGGAGTAAAAGAAATGTCCATGCC
>NW_013953813.1:0-974 GCF_001266775.1 Austrofundulus limnaeus
GCCCATCTCTTCCCGCAGCGGAGACGGACGTCAAGCCGAAGCAGCGGCACCGGTAGAGGCGAGCCGCTCCGGGCCGGGCCGGGCCGGGCCGGACAGAGCCGCACCGCAGCGCCCGTCTCCTCCATGCCTTCCTCCAAAGCCAATTTCGATTGGATGAAGAGGGTCCAGAACCGGGCAGCGGAGACATGAGCGTGAATCTGTCGGTCCAGCAGGTTCTGAGCCTCTGGGTGTCAGGTTCGGCCCTGCAGCACTTCTCAGGTATGTGTTCGGACAGGTGTCGGTCCGAGGAGGGGTCAGCGGGGAGGTTCCGCCCGGTTCGGCCGCCGCGTCCATTTTTATTTAACAATTCATCTGTTACCGAACCGGTCAGAACCTCTGATCTGAGAACACACCGTGCGCGTGCACGAGACTGACACCACACAATATAATGGCTAAAGAAGCTGAAGCTCAAAGGCTAAAGAAGCTAAAGCTCAAAGGCTAAAGAAGCTAAAGTTCAAAGGCTAAAGAAGCTAAAGGCTAAAGAAGCTAAAGTTCAAAGGCTAAAGAAGCTAAAGTTCAAAGGCTAAAGAAGCTAAAGCTCAAAGGCTAAAGAAGCTAAAGCTCAAAGACTAAAGAAGCTAAAGCTCAAAGACTAAAGAAGCTAAAGCTCAAAGGCTAAAGAAGCTAAAGCTCAAAGACTAAAGAAGCTAAAGCTTAAAGGCTAAAGAAGCTAAAGCTTAAAGGCTAAATAAGTTTAAGTATAAAGCCTAAAAAGGCTGAAGCTTAAAGGTTAAATTAGCTAGAGCTTAAAGGCTAAAGAAGCTAAAGCTTAAAGGCTAAAGAAGCTAAAGCTCAAAGGCCAAAGAAGCTAAAGTTCAAAGGCCGAAGAAGCTAAAGCTTAAAGGCTAAAGAAGCTAAAGCTCAAAGGCTGAAGAAGCTAAAGCTTAAGGCTAAAGAAGCTAAAGCTTAAAGGCTAAAGAAGCTAAAGCTCAAAG
>NW_013953813.1:7985-9477 GCF_001266775.1 Austrofundulus limnaeus
TGTGGACCAGGTGAAGGTCTGGACTCACCTGTGGACCAGGTGAGGGTCTGGACTCACCTGTGGACCAGGTGAAGGTCTGGACTCACCTGTGGACCAGGTGAGGGTCTGGACTCACCTGTGGACCAGGTGAGGGTCTGGACTCACCTGAGGACCAGGTGAGGGTCTGGACTCACCTGAGGACCAGGTGAGGGTCTGGACTCACCTGTGGACCAGGTGAAGGTCTGGACTCACCTGTGGACCAGGTGAGGGTCTGGACTCACCTGTGAACCCAGGTGAAGGTCTGGACTCAGGAAGAGAACAGGAAGTGGATTTCTTCTTTCTTCCTCCACCTGGTTGACCTKTTCAGCCCGCAGGAGGCGCTGCGGCCTGCTCACAGCTGACAGGTGGAGCCCACCTGGACAGGTGAGCCATCTGTCTGTTTAGCTGCAGTTAGCATTTAGCTTTCAGCTCAGCTTCAGTATGAAACGTTCAGATCTGCAGAAATGTGACTGAATTTGAAACGTCTCAGGATGAAGGATTCCCTCCTCTTCCTCATTATGTAACTGTTCCTGTCTGACGCCTCTTCATCCTAACATTCCTCCTCTTCATCAATAATGGAGTCACAGAGAGGAGGAGCTTGTTCCTCAGGAACAGGTAGGTAAGGACAGGTGTGTGTGTGTGGGGGGGGGCTGCTACATGATGATGAAGATGATGATGAAGATGTTAGGGTTTTAGGATATTTTTAGATCTTTCAGGTCACTTCCTGTTTCTGAAAGTTTTACCTTCAGAGTGACTAAATGTTTTTATTGGGGTTTTTGTTTTGGTCTGTTTATTTGTTGTTGTTTATCTAACATTTTTTAGTGTTTGTTTAACTTTATCCTAATTTAAACTCCTTTAGATGCACTGCTTTCCCCTTTTGTTGTGATATTTTCTGTTTGTTTATTTATTTATTTGTTGTGAGGTCATGAATGACGATGACTCACTGCAGACCCTGAAGGGACGAAGAAGAGGAGGAGGAAGATCTCACTTTTTAAAACCCTGTCACCAGCAGCTCCTGATGATCCTCCTGCAGCGTTGAGGTCCACCTGCTCAGGTGAGCTGAGACGTGGAGTGGGCTGAYGGAGGGTCTGTGATCCGGGTCGGGGGTCCTGGTCCAGGTTCTGTTGGTTTGTTGAGGATTGGTTTGGTCAGAAACTGAAGAACTTCCTGGTTCTGATGGATGAAAGAGTTCTGTCAAAGGATCAACGTGAGGTTCTGTTGAGGTTCTGCTGAAGGTTCTGTTGAGGTTCTGCTGAAGGTTCTGCTGAAGGTTCTGTTGAGGTTCTAATAAAACTGCAGGTTTTCAGGGGAACCATGTTTTTTTCATGTGGGGTAAAAATAAGGAGCAGAGAGGAATGAGTCACCGGCCCCTCCCCCCTCCACCCCCCCTGGATAAAAATACATCCCAGCTCGACGCGCGGCTGACGTTAGGAGGGGGTGTTGTGTGTGTGTGTGTGTGTGTGTGTGTGTGTGT
>NW_013953813.1:9487-11083 GCF_001266775.1 Austrofundulus limnaeus
CTGCACCGACCCGTGAGCTGGGCCAGGTGATCTGGACCAGGTGAGCTGGACCAGGTGAGCTGGACCAGGTGATCTGGACCAGGTGATCTGGACCAGGTGAGCTGGACCAGGTGAGGTGGACCAGGTGATCTGGACCAGGTGATCTGGACCAGGTGAGGTGGACCAGGTGATCTGGACCAGGTGATGTGGACCAGGTGATCTGGACCAGGTGATCTGGACCAGGTGAGGTGGACCAGGTGATCTGGACCAAGTGATCTGGACCAGGTGTTCCTGCATAAGGCTGAAGATCCTGTGAACTCAACTCATCCAGAGCGACAGAAAAAAGAAAATAAAAGCCAGAAAGAAAAGGCCGAGGGAGGCTGCTGACCTTGGCACTGCTGAGGGCCACCGGTCTGTCCTGGACCTGAGACAGACCCCGCCCCTTTCTGTGTCCCCGTGGCTACGAGCCAAAGGTGCGCTCACAGGGAGAGTGGCACTGCAAACACAAGTTTAAAAACACAAAGGAAGGAAGCAGCAGACAGGTGCCAGGTGTCTCTGGAGGAACTGACTCGTGCTGCAGGACATCACAGCCTAAAGTGCATCATAACCCCCCCACCCCCCCAAGTGCTCTGTGTGGAGGTGTGTCTGTACAACTGCACCATGTGTGAGTTCCTCCAGAGCAGCTAACACTAGCTCCTTCAGTTTACGTCTGTGAGACAAAACAAGATGCTTTAAAACCTTTTCTTACACTGGAAACAAACTGTCATCACAATATGAAGATGTATCTGCAGCTGTGAGCAGACATCTGTTAAAACACAGCTGGACCTGTCCTCCAGGTCCTCCAGGTCCTCCAGTCCACAGCTGGTCCCTGACTGGTGGAAGGGTCTCTGCAGTAATCAGCTCCTCACTGACGAGGCGTCTCCTTGTTGCCTCGGCTGCTCTGAAAGGAAGTCGTTCATGTGTTCATGGCTGCTTCACTGCTGTAGCCACGCAGACAAAGTGTCCTGATTGGCCTGCTGTGGAGTCCCAAGTGTCCCGACCAATCAGAGGCAAAGAGCAGCCCCTTCAGCCAGCTGCTGGACCCCCGCTGACAGGTCCATGGAAGGATCCCACCGGCTGGACGAGTTAGGAGTCCACGTCTTCTAGATCGCTCTTTGAATCGCCAAGCATCATGGGAGACTCTGAGCCCTGTGAGACACAACAGGTGAGACAACAGGTGAGACACAACAGGTGAGACAACAGGTGAGACACAACAGGTGAGACACACCAGGTGAGACACAACAGGTGAGACACACCAGGTGAGACACAACAGGTGAGACAACAGGTGAGAGACAACAGGTGAGACACACCAGGTGAGACACAACAGGTGAGACACACCAAGTGAGACACACCAGGTGAGACACACCAGGTGAGACACACCAGGTGAGATTCAGGATGTGACGGGAGGATTATACATTCAAAACAACATACAGTCATATGAAAAGGTTTTTGCACTCTTGTTAATTTTCCTGATTTACTTTATAAATCATTGATTGTTTGGATTAAAGCATCAGTTAAATATATCATATGGGAGACAAACACAGTGATATTTGAGAAGTGAAATGAAGTTTATATGAT
>NW_013953813.1:12083-14452 GCF_001266775.1 Austrofundulus limnaeus
GCTTAGTTATGAGAAGTGTGAGATAAGTTATTTGCATAAATAACTATCCCTTACAGTTTTCAGATCATTTGAAACTTGTTTTCAGACTCCCATGCTGCCACTCTTCAGAGAAGATGAAAGAGGAGAAAAACTTACTATTGCCCCCCTTAAATACCCTTTCTGATAACTGGAGTCACCTGTGTATGGAGGTCAAGGGTCACTGAACTTAACAAACCTAATTTAAGTTCCAATAATTAGTTCTAAAGGTTTTCAAATCAATAAAATGACAACAGTGCCCAAATTAATGCACCTGTCTAATTTAGTTTAAACAATTATTGCACATTTTCTGTAAATCATATAAACTTCATTTCACTTCTCAAATATCACTGTTTTTCCCCTATATGATATATTTAACTGATTTTTTAATTCAAACAATCAATGATTTATGAAGATAAATCAGGAAAATTAATAAGGCTGCCCAAACTTTTTCATATGACTGTATGAGAAAACATGCTAACACCAGGAACAGTCAGCTAATCGTCACGATGATAGGCTCAGATAATAGCTGCAGGTGGTCCACTGCACTCAGAGCTCCCAACAGGAGCCCCTCACATCATGTTTGTTCCAGTCTTCCTGTTCTGGCTTCTGGAACAGCATGAGGCACAGTCAGAGCACTGCTGTTGGAGGCAGCTACCTGTCGGAGGCTGCGCTCTGCGTTCTCATTAGCCGGGCTGCCGTCAGAGCCGTTGCTGCTGCCGGACTGCTCCTTCTCATTTAACAGTGCGGTGGCGTAGGCCAATGTGTCCTGCAGGTGGTAGAACACAGGTCAGAGGAACCATGGAGATCTGCAGAGAGTACACACACCTGCTGCATGAAGAACTCACCTGTGCAGAAATGGTGCGCTGGAAGGTTTTATTGGTGGACGTCTCATTGGACACGTTGCTCTGTGGAGTCCAGTAATGTTCAGTCATCTGAGGACAGAAAAACAAACATTTAGTGGGCTGTATACAGCTGTACAGAAACACTGTTTTATCTTTGATATATAAACTGTTCAAACACTGAACAAACTGCTTTAAATAAGCTGAGCATCACGTCCCAGTCACCAGTAACTGTTTCCTCTCAGCACTGATTGTTACTGTCAATAACTGCTGGCAGCTGCAGAGTCCTCTCTTTATACTGACTGATGGTAAAAAAGTCCTGTTTTTATCATCGATGAATGTTGTTTACACCTCTGCAGTGACGTGCTCCAATACATTTAATGCATGATGTTAATTTGCCTGATGTATGGAGATGTTATCATGCTTTTATTGTGAAAAGCCTGGGGGACATCCGGGGGAAGTAGTTGTGTTCTGGTGTTTAGTTGACTGGTGCACAGAGGCTGTACCTGTGACACATCTGTCCTTCACATACAAAAAGTCAAAGAAAACATCTTTATACTTAAGAAAATTGACATAGTACAGATTATTTTACCCATTTTGTCACATAACTGGTCTATTTTATTTTGAATTGGACTCAGCCAAAGTGAAACAGGAAGTGGCATCAAAGGACTCATTAATAAAATAAACTCTCTGGTCTTTGATGGATGGCCGTATTCTATCAGAACTCGGACATTGTGCCTTAAGCGAGCTGGACTTGGTCTGCAAGTGGTTCTATTAAGGGTCACACTTCCTGGCTGGATGTGTCGACAGGGTTCAACCCCACACTTCCCCCCTCCTCTCACCCGTCTAATTCTGTTTTTCCAGAGCAGGCTGAAAGCTGCATAGAAATGAACAGTTTCCATCAATATCCTGAACTATGGCTGTGCTGGTTTAGGGGACTGGATTCTTCGGCCCCCCTAAACTCACTCACTCCTCTGGCTAATAAATCTGCTCTGTGCAGAGTTTTTTTCATAAACACCATTGTGTGTCACAGTGTTGATATAATATGATGTTTTTGCTGTTTTTCCTCATCTTCCCTTGTGTGGTTTTTAGTTTTTCTTTGTTTCTAAGTTGGCACCACGGCAGGCAGCCTGTTACTGTAACTCCACTGTCTTGAGCTGCTGTAATGTTCACATTTCCCCACTGTGGGATCAATAAAGTTCTTTCTTATCTTATCTTATCTTTCATATTTGATCATTTATGAATTATATTTATCACAGTTCAGTTAGTAGTATAGTTATAAAGATGATAAACATTTAGCACATCCAAACAGACAAAACACCTCATTGTTGTTAAACATTTTGTAGAATTAACTTGTTCCCTTTCAGTCAATTCACTCGGTACAACATCATGTATGGGAACCACGCTCCTGCGTGTCCTGGCTGAAGCCACCTCTAATCACGCCTTTAGGCAGGTGACGTGATGACGACAGATGTCAGGCTCCGCCTGCACATATAAATACTGTCGCATCAC
>NW_013953813.1:15452-17121 GCF_001266775.1 Austrofundulus limnaeus
CTCTCTGTGACGTGCTCTCTCTGTGACGTGCTCTCTCTGTGACGTGCTCTCTCTGTCGGACCCGGAGTTCGGTCACACTCTTAAGTTGCACATGTTGTTTAAGTATCACAGTAACATAAAATGTTCACGTGTATTTGGCCCGGTGCGTTTTCTATAGTAAAATATCAACAACGCTCTGAACACATAAACATTTAACACAGTTGGACTTTAGATACAAAAGGTCTGGGCTCGGTTCTGGATGGGWAGAAGGGTGTAACAGCTCAGCATCTCCTCGGCTGCAGTGAACTGGTCACAGACGAACACAAACATTTAATATTTAATCATTTATTACATAACTTTACCTTCATGTGGGCCGGGTGGTTCTGGTAGCGGGTCAAAAAAATAAAAAAAGTCTTTGGAAAAGTCCGATCAACTCTTGATTACGTCACCTGCGTTTCTGATTGTGCTCAGACAGCAGGACGAGCCCTGCTCTGCTCTGATTGGCTAAAACTGTGACTCTGGTTCTTTTTATTGGTTGAAAGCAGCGTCAGTTAATCCAAGTTTGTTTCTCTTTTCTCAACAGGAAATGTGCTGCAGAGACGGAGAACTTTAATCYCTTCTGTCAGACAAAATTTAAAACCTTTGAGTAACAAGTTTGAGACCAACTTGCATATTTTTTAAATCAAATTTAAGACTTTTTAAGGTCTTAATTTTAGATATGTGAATGTAAGACTTTAAGTGGACACCCTGATTTTATTAAGAGCTGAGCTGTGATGAACAGAAGAAAAAGAATCCTGTCAAAAACAAGATACTGGTATAATTGTTGAAAATACCCTGAGATAAATATGTGTCGTACAGCTCAGCTTTTCCATTTATTATAAAATGCATACAGATTTTTGTCTTATAGAAAGTGGAACAAAGAAGAAAAGCAGTACAAATGAAAGAGTTGAGGGTTTCTTCACCTTCTTCTGCAGCCACTGCACAGCCCAGCTCCAGTGACCCGACAAGTCTTTGAAATAATCTTTGGCAGGAGGACACCTGAGGAGGACATTAGAGTGAGACAGCACAGAGACAGACCGTCCTCTCTAACCTGAGCTGCACTCACTTCTGAGCCAGGGTCACCAGGAACTTGACACACTGGTAGCAGCGCCTGCTGTCCACGTTGTTGCTCTGATGCATCAAAGCTGCAGGAGGAGAAGACAGGGTGTCAGCTTCACACAGGACACACCTTCACACATCATTTAACCAGGACACGTACCCAGCAGGCCCTTCTCTGACTCAAAGGCATACTTCAGTCTTTGGGACTGCAGCGGGTCTTCCAGGACCTGAGGACACATTGACAGACCAGTTGAGAAGACACAGAGTCCAGGTGGTTCTGATGGGACGAGTGAAGGACTCACCAGAAGCTCCTGCAGCATCTGGAACACGTTCTTCAGCTCATGAGGTGGAGCTGTCTCCAGCTGGCTCTGACACACACAGTTAGAGCGTTTAGACCATCATCATCATCATCATCATCATCATCATCATCACCACCATCACCATCATGACTCACTTTGAGCAGCTGCAGCACTCCCAGAGAGAAGCTTTGGTTACAGTAGGAGCAGCAGGTCACCATGTCCATCAGCACTGACAGAGGTCCTGACAGCTCCCGCAGGGAGAACATCACCTGCTCACATCCAGAGAGTCAGAG
>NW_013953813.1:20418-22823 GCF_001266775.1 Austrofundulus limnaeus
CAGAAGTTCAGATTTTCTAACTTCAGCGATTTGCGCCTCAGCGCGTCAAACGCTCAGATCGTTCAAATCGTTCAAATAGCGCTGCTCTAATCGTGCTTGAGGCGCCGCAGCACTTCCCGACGTTGCTTGAAGCGCGTCCACCATAGACTTTGTATGTAAACCTGCTGCTCCTGATGCTGAAATCGCGTTCGGTGTGAACGCACCATTACACCTGTGTTGTTTTTAAAATGATTCAAGTTATGGAGGTTTTGTGTTTTCACTGAGAGTATCCGCTGGGGTACAGAGAGTGAAATAATAGATTCTATTGTTTGATGCTGGTTGAGAAACCATGTGTCGTTTATTTGACGACAGTCTGAAAAACTATTTGTTGATTTGAATTGTGAGGTGAAAACCCACGTCATGTTGTTTCACGTGCTTGTAAATGTGAGGATGTGTTGTCTGTTGTCTTGTGTTCTCCCCACACCTCCCTTGTATGTTCTCTCTGTGTCATTACTTCTCATCTCTCCTTAGTCTGTTTTCCTGTCATTAGTGGTGGGCAACGCTAATCAAAAAATTAGCTCCGCAATTTCTAAAGCGCTCATGAAAATATTTAGGTCCGCAACTTCAAAAGCGCTTATGCCATAGAAAAATTAGTGGAAGCTAATTTTAAAGTGTAAGTTCAATTTGACACTTAGTAGCTGGCAATAATTCATGTAAAATATATGCACAACACTGCCAACTAGTGGTATACGAACCCTTTTACAGCTTAATCATATAACTGCCAATTGCTGGGGATGTGATTTCCTGAGACAAACATTTGGCTCCTGGTGTAAAAATTAAAACGTTGTTGAGGATTGCTAGTTCAGCTGCTTTTTTGTCTTTTTCTTTTGTTTGTTGTAAAATTTTCATTAAAGAAGCATCAATAAAGTAATTTTAAAACTGTTTATTGTAAAACTGAAGCGATGCATTTTGGGTACATGATGGATTTGATTTGTGATGGGAAACGAAAGCACGGAGTACAGGAAAATATCTTCATTCCAAAATAAGTGCTTGGATTTAAAAGTTTTCCATGTAGTTGCTCCAGTTGACCACGAGATGTCTGTCTTCATCAGCATAACAGCTTTAAATCATTTCTGCATCTCTAAACCCATTGGCCGATTGCTTCAACCAATTACGTCAAGTATTGAGCTCCAGTGTTTAAACTTTTTTTTAAAAAGGAGCTCAGATTGTAAAGTAAAATAAATCAATACATACAAAATTTTAGTATGGATTACAAACGTTAACTGTTTTAGCTGGGACAGGGAGTTCTAAACATTGCCTTCCTGCTATGTAAGCAGACACAAAGTTTTGTGGGAAATAACAGCCGTGGCTGAGAGCAAAAGTCAACAAGGATGGATACCTTTCCAATTAGTGTGTTTATCTGGGAGGGGTGCTGTTGGACAGATCACGTGTGCTGTGATTCATTGACGGCCATACCCTATGTTCAAGATAACGATGACTGGTAGATAATTAGATATTAGCGGTACTGCATTTTAATTTTAGAAAGCGTGAATAAATCTGCTTTTGAATTATAAAATGTAAGACTGCTATAGCGCAAACAAAATATTTAGGTCCGTAATTAGCAGATTTGCGCTTTAACAGGCTGGTGCCCACCACTGCCTGTCATTCTCCTTCAGTTTATCACTCACCTGACAGTAGTTTGTAATCAGTATCTTCTCCAGCTGTTGTTCATCTTCCCTCATCCTCTGTTTATTCTGGTTCAGTTCTCCACTACCTCGCTAGATCATTGTATGGATTTCCTTCTGTCTCATCTCCTAGTGTTAAGTTTTATTTTATTTTGCTGCCCTGTCAGCTTTTTGTTTTATTTTGTCAAATAAACATTTTTGGTTTTACTCATCCTCCGTCCGACCTGGGTTCATTCCTGTGCTAAACACAACAGTGAAAGAGCAAAGGCGATACAGAGTGCAGATTTAATGTTTAAAGTTGAAAAACTTTGTGTGTGCTGTAACTCTATTTGTGCACACATGGGCATGCCCGCGCACCTGTGCTGTTTGTAAATGTAATGCCGTTTGCACTCCTGTTGTTGTTCCCAGCTGAAAGTTAGAGAGTCGTCGCCATCTTGAACAGCATCAAGCTTATATGGACGGAATTTCCTCCTAAGGTGGGACGTCCGACACTAGACTCCTTGAAAACGCCTTCGTTGTCTGCCGTGAAACAAAGTGCTTAGCCCCATCTACATGTCAAGTAACGTTCCTACAACCAAGAACTTGTAATGATTCTCTTGTAACTTTGACAGCTTCTAAAACTTAATCACAAAAACCTTAAAGCAGGTTAGATTAAATGGTCTATTCTTTAATGACATAGTTTTTAAAAACTTTTTCAAAGGTGTTTTAAATATGAACTAATTCAAGAGCTTTCAACTTATT
>NW_013953813.1:23534-32740 GCF_001266775.1 Austrofundulus limnaeus
TAATTGTGTTGTGATGATGTTTGATTATTTGATATTATATTGTGTATTAAGTTGAGTTTTATTACTTGTATGTTGTATGTTTTCTTAGATACATATATTTTTAATTGTGGGCAGATGTTATCAAATTTTGTTCTTCTTTCTGCTCCTTTTCATTTGACTAAGTTGTGATTGTCTTTTTTGATGCAACAATGTTGTATTATTTGTTTGTTTTTTATGAATCGTTTGTTTTATTATTTGCCTTTTGAATGAAATAAAGTTCTAAAACTTCTAAACTAAACTAAAATTATGTAATATAGATTTAGAATTCATTCAATAGAATGCAATGCCATGTAAGAGAAGATAAGACAACCTAATATGGTAGAATTTGTTAACTTTTCTTCCACATAAATGTTAAGCTAAAGGTTTTGCAATCAGTTTCTTATAAAATAAAACATAAAAATGGCTTTCAAAGGCATCTTGAATATATAATGTATTTTCCAGGCGCATACTTCAATTCTATACCACAATCAAGTAACTATGTTACCTTCAGTTAATATGAAAAGGCTCTGTATATCAAAATAAATTTGATTTTGCATTGTAGTCTTTCTAAACACCATGAAATTGGCGTCTGTCTCTTTAAGAACCACCTTCTATTTCTTACACCCCCACTTCAGCATGTCTTCACAACAATGCCTAAGGGGAGGGGTGCTCTGTGGGGCAGAATCTCTTTTGCAAACTGAGCTTCACTTTTGTATAAATAGGTGGAGTTTTGTAGCAGTGAGAGTTTAGACACCTCCACGTGGCCACCACAGGAGATTCAAGGATTTCCAKAATAAACAGGGATGAGTCAAAGTATCACTCTGGGTATGTTTTTGATGAGGTAATAACATAACATGATATAAAGCTTAAAAAAGGTCAATTTTTTTAGAATAGCCCCCTTTTAAAAACATCTAAACTCGTAAATGACTAAATCCAGATGCAGTTAAACTAGACTTAAAAAATAAGTGAAAAAACACAACACATTAACAAGAGCATGAGGCACAGAGATTAGCAGATATTTTGACATTGGTCAGAAAAAATTAGAACATTTTCAGTTTTCCTCCGCTTATCCAGAGTTGGCTTGTGGGGGCAGCAGCCTCAGCAGAGAGACCCAGACTTCCCTCTCCCCAGCCACTTGGGCCAGCTCCTCTGGGGCATCCCAAGAGGTTCCCAGACCAGCTGAGAAACATAGTCCCTCCAGCGTGTCCTGGGTCTTCCTCTGGGTCTCTTCCCAGTGGGACGTGCCCAGAACACCTCACCAGGGAGGCATCCTCACTTGTGCCAACCACCTCAACTGGCTCCTCTCGATGAAAATAAGAGCTACTACTGTACCACTCTCCTTTTGACATACAGTAGGTCAGAAAAAATGAGAACCCTTTGTACTGAATTTTTTTAAGTACATCTGAAATAAACTAGAAAACAAGAACAGAGAGGATAAATGGTCAAATGTACAGTAAAAAAAACTGTGCCAAGAAAGGCTGCCTATACGAATTCCTTCATGGAATACTAGGCCTTTATTTTGGTTGAATTTTATTTCAAGATGGCAAACACGGCCATCTACCAGAGCCACATATAACGAGATGTGTTAAACACAAGAATGTGTTAGGTATGAATCTCTTTTTCAGCTTCTGCTAAATTAACTTTACATTTGAATAAGTTATAATTATTTTTGTGACAAAGTTTTGCTGTCTAACAAATATTATGTGATTCGCAATCTTCACCAAATATTAGCTCAATATTTTTGAAATGAGATAATGTAGAGATATTTTTGTACTGGAAATTTTAATTTCCTTTGTCCTAGACGTCGGTCTTGTTGAAACTGTCTCATTTGTAAATGTTATACAAAACTGGTATAGAAAATTACCATTTAATCAACCCATCTCAACTTATACTTCTAATCCGGTGGTAACTCGCACAATAAAAATCTGGAATCAGTGCAGGAGGTCGCTTAAAAGTACAGAATTATTATTGTCTGCTCCAGTATCAAATAACCATATGTTTGCGCCTTCACTAATGGATTCTGTTTTCAATACTTGGAGTTTAAAGGGAATAACTTCTCTAAATGATCTTTATATAAACAAAAAGTTTGCCTCATTTGAACAGCTAACACAGAAATTTGACATCCATAAGTCACAGTTCTTCAGCTATTTACAACTGAGACATTTTATAATGTCAAGCTCTGGATGTTTTCCTCTACGCCCCCCAACTTCTCTTATAGATGAGATTCTGATGTGTAAGTCTGTAACAAAACGCTCTATGAGCAGAGTTTATTCTCTGCTCAGCTCATTTTCTGACTCCAATTTAGATTCTTTGAAGGGCAAGTGGGAGATGGACTTGGAGGAATCCATATCAGACACAGTTTGGCAAAAAAATATTCAAAATATATATTCGTCCTCAATATGTGTGAAACGTTATAGTTCAATTCAAGGTAGTACATTGTCTACACTGGTCTAAGGACAGATTGTGCAAATTCAAAAAGGACTTGGATCTGTCATACGGTCGCTGCGGACAATTTCCTGCCGCACTTCTGCACACATTCTGGTCCTGTCCAAAGCTACATGGATATTGGCAAGGCATCTTTGATACCTTCTCAGGACTATTTGGACGAACTGTTCATCCATCACCACTCATTTCACTTTTTGGGGTGGCTCCAGCAGAAGCTTCCCTCAGTGAACATCAGAGGACGGTGTTAGCTTTCTGCTCTCTACTGGCTAGAAGACTTATTCTTCTTCGATGGAAGGATCCACATCCTCCAGTATATGGTCATTGGTTAAGAGAAGTTATGTCTTYCATTCAMTTAGAGAAGATTAGATATYCTGTTAMGGGATCTGTAAACAAATTCTTTGARATCTGGCAGCCATTTATATCGTACGTAGAAAAAATTTCAGCAGATAATTTTGTGTAAAGGTCAAATATTGTTTCATTGTACACAAACCTGTGCATTGTATCACTGATTTATGAATACAAGATGGTTTTATGTTGTTGCAGTTTATCCGGTATAGGAGGGGAGGGATGGGAGGGATTTTGGGTGTGTGTGTTTTGTTTTGTGTTCTTYTTAGTTTTTTTCTGTAGTTTGAGTTATAAAAAATATTAAAAAGACTTTGTTAAAAACAACTGGTATAGAAAAACAAAACAAAAAAACCCATTCCAATTGTAGTGCCACAAGCTAAATATGAATGAGCTGTTCATTTGCACCCCAATTTATACAGCGTCCACTCCACTCAGCTCCGCAAATTTTAATTTTTTATTTTTTATTTTAGAAAGCGTGAATAAATCTGCCTATGAATTATAAAAATTAGTAAGACTGCTAAAACGTAAACAAAATATTTAGGTCCGCAATTAGCGGATTTGCGCTTTAACAGGCTGGTGCCCACCACTGCCTGTCATTCTCCTTCAGTTTATCACTCACCTGACAGTAGTTTGTAATCAGTATCTTCTCCAGCTGTTGTTCATCTTCCCTCATCCTCTGTTTATTCTGGTTCAGTTCTCCTCTACCTCGCTAGATCATTGTATGGATTTCCTTCTGTCTCATATCCTAGTGTTTAGTTTTATTTTATTTTGCTGCCCTGTCAGCTCTTTGTTTTATTTTGTCAAATAAACATTTTTGGTTTTACTCATCNTGTCTCATATCCTAGTGTTTAGTTTTATTTTATTTTGCTGCCCTGTCAGCTCTTTGTTTTATTTTGTCAAATAAACATTTTTGGTTTTACTCATCCTCCGTCTGACCTGGGTTCATTCCTGTGCTAAACGCAACAGTGAAAGAGCAAAGGCGATACAGAGTGCAGATTTAATGTTTAAAGTTGAAAAACTTTGTGTGTGCTGTAACTCTATTTGCACACGTGGGCATGCCCGTGCACCTGTGCTGTTTGTAAATGTAATGCCGTTTGCACTCCTGTTGTTGTTCCTTGCTGAAAGTTAGAGAGTCGTCGCCATCTTGAACAGCATCAAGCTTTCATGGCTTGTCAGTTTTTTACCTTGGTTTTCTTTGTGTTTCTATGTTCCCCAGTGTGTCTCTGCCCAGCTGCTCCTTATTAGGCTGATTGTCACCCTCATGTTTTTCACCAGGTGTTTTCAGTTCATCAATTAGTTGTCAGTGTATTTAAGTCCTGTCTTGTCTCTGTCATGGTTTGTCAGTTTTTCACCTTGGCTTTCCTTGTGTTTCTATGTTCCCCAGTGTGTCTCTGCCCAGCTGCTCCTTATTATTTTTTTGATCAAGGTCTTTTTATTAATGTTTTTTAACAAACCACAAAAAAGAACAGACTTACAAAAACAGAAAACAAAACACAGAGACCCAAAATCCCTCCCATCCCTCCCCTCCTATACCGGATCCATTGAGATAAAAATCAATCTAGTATTCATGAACAGGTTTGTGTATAATGAAACAATATTCAACCTTTACATAAAATTATCTGCCAAATTTTTTTCTACACAAGATATAAATGGCTGCCAAATGTCAAAAAATTGGTTTACAGATCCCCCAACAGTATATCCAATCCTCTCCAAATGAATGCAAGACACAACTTCTCCCAATGAATGACCACACACTGGGGGATGTGGATCCCTCCTTCGAAGAAGAACAAGTCCTCCAGCCAGCAGAGAGCAGAAAGCCAACACTATCCTCCGATGTTCACCGAAGGAAGCCTCCGCCGAAGCTACCCCAAAGAGAGAGACGAATGGCGATGGATGAACAGTTCGTCCAAACAGTCCCGAAAAGGTATCAAAGATGCCCCGCCAGCATTCATGTAGCTCAGGACAGTACCAGAATGTGTGCAAAAGTGCGGCAGGGGTCTGTCCACAACAATACGTCGGATCCAAGTCCCCTCCGAATCCGCACAACCCGTCCCCAGACCAGAGCAGACGATGCACCACCCCGAACCGAACCACAACATGCTTCACACATATTGAAGACGAATATATACCCTGAACAACTTCCTGCCAAACTGTGTCTGACATGGACTCCTCCAAGTCCATCTCCCACCCGCCCTTCAAAGAATACAAACCGGAATCAGAAAATGAGCTGAGCAGAAAACAAACTCCCTTCATGGAGCGCCCCGCTACAGACCTACACATCAGAATCCCATCTACAAGAGAAGTTGGGGGGCGCAGAGGAAAACATCCAGAGCCCGACACCACAAAATGTCTCAGCTGTAAACACCCGAAGAACTGCGACCCATGGACGTCAAATCTATGAGCCAACTGTTCAAATGAGGCGAACCCATCTTCTACACAAAGATCATCCAGAGAAGTCATTCCCTTTAAACTCCAAGGATTGAAAACAGAGTCCACCAGTGAAGGAGCAAACATATGGTCACTTGACACTGGAGCAGACAGCAACAATTCTGTACTTTCAAGCAACCTCCTGCACTGATTCCAGACTTCCACCGTGTGAGTTACCACCGGACCAGAAGCACAAGTTAAGACGGGCCGACTAAATGGCAACCGGGAACAAAGCAAAGCAGAGAGAGAGCCCGCCGCAACTGACCTCCTCTCTAGACCCACCCAAGCAGGAACAGGGCCATCGTCTCCCAACCAGCACAGCAACTCTCTAACGTTAGCCGCCCGGCAGTAGCATAAAAAGTTGAGGAGTGACAAGCCGCCAAGACCATGGGGCAACTGCAGCATCCCACTGCCCATCCGTGGATGCTTCCCACTCCAAATAAAGGATGACAACTCACCATCCAAACTTGTAAAGAAAGTCCTGGTGAGGAACACCGGCACGCTCTGAAATAGACAAAGTAACCTGGGCAACACCGTCACCTTGATCACGTTGACTCTACCCCCCAGGGACAGAGGCAGGGAAGCCCATGCAGCAATGTCCCTCCCAAGGCCCACCAGGAGAGGCAGAAAGCCCGCTGCACTAAGATCTTTGTGACTGTGAGCAATCCAAACACCAAGGTATTCAAACCTGGCAGAGCCAATCCCGAAAGGAACTGGACCCACATGCCGCTCCTCCACCGGGGCCACCGGCATCAATTCACACCTTTGAAGGCCAACCCCATAACCAGATATATCTCCAAACCCTTCAAGCAAAAGAAGCACCTCAGGAACACTAGACAAGGGATCCGAGATAAAAAGAAGGGCATCATCTGCACATAAGGAAACCCCATGTTCAGTGCCAAACCGACCAACACCTCCAATCCTAGGGCTGTTCTATAAAGCCACTGCGAGTGGTTCAATCGCGACTGCGAACAAGAGTGGCGAGAGTGGGCACCCCCGCCTCGCACCACGCCCCAACTCAAAATAGCTGGATAAACCACCGCCAGTGCACACCGCTGCCATTGGC
The DNA here is from genome assembly GCF_001266775.1 of Austrofundulus limnaeus. Taxonomy (NCBI): domain Eukaryota; kingdom Metazoa; phylum Chordata; class Actinopteri; order Cyprinodontiformes; family Rivulidae; genus Austrofundulus; species Austrofundulus limnaeus. Next base: position 29,836 of record NW_013953813.1, read on the forward strand.
AAGGTACACATCAGCTTCACCCATGAAACAAATCCAGGGCCGAAGTCAAACATCTCCAAGGTCCCAAAAAGACAGTTCCACTCCACCCGGTCAAACTCTCTCTCGGCATCCAGCGAGATTAAAGTTTTCATTGCGGTTGTGACTGGGCGGAGCAGAAGCACACAGCACACCAAACAACCACCCGACACCAAAAAAGGATTGATGACCCTTAATAAAACCAGTCTGGTCAGGTGCAACAACCTGGGGACAATCCGCTCGACCCGCCCCGCTAACATCCCTGCAAGAACTCTCACATCAGTACCTAAAAGCGACATTGGGCGACATGACCTGCAGCTCAAGGGGTCTCCATCCCTCTTCAAAAGCAAGAAAACCACCGCCCGACGCATAGACAATGGCAACAATTGTGCAGCTAAGAACTCCTCAAAAACTGACAATAACAGGGGAGAAAGCAGATCTGAAAACTTCCCAAAGAATTCTGCCAGGAAACCATCCGGTCCTGGAGATCCTCCACCCCGCATGTCCTCAACTGCAGAGTTCATCTCAGCTAAAGAGAAATCTCCCTCCAACCCGCCAGATAGGTCAGAACCCAGTGAAGGGATTCCAATATCCCTAAAAAATCATCCAATTCAATAAAGCTAGGCGAGGCTTCGGAGGCACACAGAGACTGGCAAAATCCGCTGAAACACAGATCAATTCCTGCACTCTCACAACACTCCACACCATGCTCACCATCCATTGCAGAGACATCCCGTTTAGCTGAGCGCCGCCGCAGCCGCTGTGCAAGAAGGCGTCCAGCCCTCCCACCATGCCCACAGCAGCCACACCCAGACCTGGACACCAAACCTTCAGCCCGCTGGGCAGCTGCTCCTTATAAGTCTGATTGTCACCCTCGTGTTTCTCACCAGGTGTTTTCAGTTCATCAATTAGTTGTCAGTGTATTTAAGTCCTGTCTTGTCTCAGTCTGAGGTTGGTTCACTGTGTTCTGTTCCCCCTGCTTGTGATCATCGTTTACCTGTAAGTTTTTGAGCTGCCTTTAGAGCAATTTTGTTATTTAATAAATCTTTTTGTTATATTCATGGAGGCTGCCTGCACCCTGGGTTTTTTCCTGCCAAACCCTGTCAAAATGAACCAACCAAACACCCAGACTGCAGGCATACGTTTTTCTGGTCTGCCCTTCCACAAGGCAGATAATTTTTTTCCTCCACCGCCTCAACTCCACACGACCGGTTTGACCTCACCTGCCTGTGAAGAACAGGTCCCGTCTCTGCCGCCGTGGGAGGACGAGGTAACAAGCCCTCAGATCGCTGGATCACTCATGATCCTCCGGTGGTCCTCCACCTATGCGGTGAAACAACTCCTCTGCCAGCAGATTGAGGATGTCTTGGTGAGGCGTCCTGATCTGCTGCTCCTGCCTGGCCACCGGAGGGTCAGTGAGTACGCTCGGCATCTTCTGGCCGAGCATTTGAATGCCCACCCTCCCACCCCTTCTGTGTTTCATGGGATGGCTGCTGCGCTATCTGGGACTTTGCTGCCCGACCCGGCTGTTTGGGCTACCGATCCTTCTGAGTCTGCTGGGCCTTGTGAATCTGCTGGGCCTTCTGAGTCTGCTGGGCCTTCTGAATATGTTCCTGGGTTGGTGGTTCCAGTTCCACAGTCGGTGGTTCCAGAGGTGGTGGTTCCGGTGGTGGTCTCAGAGGTGGTGGTTCCACAGTCTGTAGTTCCGGTGGTGGTCCCAGTTCCCGAGTTGGTGGTCTCGGTGGCTCCACAATCGGTGGTCCTGGAGTCGGTGGTTCCTGTGGTGGATCTACAGCCGGTGGTCTCGGTGGCTCCACAATCGGTGGTCCTGGAGTCGGTGGTTCCAATGGCGGTTCCACGGTCGGTGGTCCTGGTGTCTGCAGTTCCGATGGTGGCTCCTGAGTCTGCGATCCTCGAGGCTCGTGGGTTGGCTGCCAGCCCCTCCAAGTCATCTGGGTTGGTTGCTGTTGCCTCCACGTCGCACATCGCCTTATCACCTGGGTCATCTTCCGTCACTTCCATGTTGCCTGGGTCAGCTGCCATTGCCTCCATGTCGCCTGGGTCGGCAGCCGTCTCCTCCATGTCGCCTGGGTCGACTGCCGTCTCCTCCATGTCGCCTGGGTCGACTGCCATTGCCTCTATGTCACCTGGGTCGGCTGCCATCGCCTCCATGTCGCCTGAGTCGGCTGCCGTCGCCTCCATGTCGCGTGGGTCGGCTGACGTCACCTCCATGTCGCCTGGGTCGGCTGCCTTCGCCTCTTCGTCCCCTTTGTCACCTGTGTTTGCCGTCACCGAGGCTCCGGCTCCATCAATCTCCGACGGCTCCTCATCTGCTCCCGCCTCCTCCCTTGGCTCCACGTCTGCTCCCGCCTCCTCCCTTGGCTCCATGTCTGCTCCCGCCTCCTCCCTTGGCTCCACGTCTGCTCCCGCCTCCTCCCTTTGCTCCACATCTGCTCCCGCCTCCTCCCTTGGCTCCACTTCTGCTCCCGCCTCTTCCATTGGCTCCACATCTGCTCCAGCCTCCTCCTGTGGCGCTGCGTCTGCCTCCTCCTCCTCCTGGGCCTCTGCATCTGCTTCTGCCTCATCCTGCAGCTCTGCATCTGCTCCTGAGAGGTCTCGCCGTGTGTGGTTTCCTGGTCGTCCCCCTGGACTCTTGCCCTGTGTGGGACGAATGTTGTTTCCCATGGACCTCCGTGTTTTGTCTTCGAGTTTGTTTTGTCTTGTCTTCCCTTGTTCCGTGCCTCTCCTTGTTGATCGTCAGGAGACGATTGTTAAGGGGGGCGGGGGTACTGTCATGGTTTGTCAGTTTTTCACTTTGGTTTTCCTTGTGTTTCTGTGTTCCCCAGTGTGTCTCTGCCCAGCTGCTCCTTATTAGTCTGATTGTCACCCT
>NW_013953813.1:33330-35803 GCF_001266775.1 Austrofundulus limnaeus
TTTAAATTGTTTATGCTAATTTGACTTTTATTGATTTTAACTTTTAACTGAAAGCTTATTTGATTAAATAAATTAACTGTTTTTATAGAATTTGTTTAACACAAAGCTGTAATTAAACAAGGTCAAAGCATCTCCAGGCTTCCTTAATATATATAAATGGTTCATTAAACAAAAATTATAGCAACTAGAAGTTCTTTTATTACTCAATTAACTAGTTACTAAGTTATAATCCTATCTGTAAATAACTGGAACCAACTGGAACCCTCAAAGAGAATGCTGCTACTAAAATAGTATGATGTTTAGCTTGCTTTTTAGCAACCAGGTTAAAATCAGCTCACTCTGGCAGCTATGTAAATGCCCAGGGAGAAGTTGGGAATTGGGTGTCTTGCTCAAGGACACCATGACATGTGGGCATGGCGGGAAGTCAAACCTGTGGCTTTCTGGRCCCAAGTTGGATGCTATTGTAGCTTAAGCACTATTAGTTCTTTTGTTTATAATGTGCTAGGCTTTTCTCCAAGCTGAAAATGCTTTTGTCGTAGTTTCCAAAGTAAATTACTGACTTGGCCACTAATATCATTGTATTCATATTAAAGTTTCAATAATTATTTAGAGTTGTTGGCCAATTTTGAAAACAACTTTAAAAAGTTGCTGGGATGTTCATAGAAAAATAAAAACTAATAAAATTATTTTTGAAGTAAAACTCGTGAGGTAAAGTAGGAGTGTCAAAATTATTCCACAGAGACTCAAAGCRCAGAGAGGAAGTAATAATAAAAGATCTGCTGTARAACACAARCTGGGCCAGAGAGCTGTAGCTGTCTGAAATGATGCTCCAGAACAAAGACGATCTCTGCTTTCCACAGSTCAACAGCTCCTGCAGGAAGCCAACACTTCACTGGTCTAAAGCTGTGCTCCTGAACTCTGTGCTGTCRTTTATCTGTCTGATCACTGCAGCTCTCAARCTCRTCGTCATCATCTCAGTCTCCCATTTCAGGCAGAGAATAATTACAAAACKGAATATAGTTTATACKGTATGATATGATAGTAGAACTTATTAACACTGATTATTTGTTCTTTATGAATAATTTATTTKTGTTTTTCTCTTTTCAGGCAACTCCACACACCCACTAACATCATCCTCTTYTCTWTGGCAGTTTCAGACTTCCTTGTTGGTGTTTTTCTTATGCCTTTAGAAATRTTTAGAAGTTCATCCTGTTGGTTACTTGGAGATATTACATGTGTTTTATTGTATTATATGATGTGTCAAATTATTTCTACATCAGTAGGAAACATTGTTTTTGTATCAATTGATCGCTACATAGCTATTTGTGACCCTCTACATTATCCCACCAGAATCACTCTGGRAAAAGTSAAATGCTGTATTTGTCTGTGTTGGATCAGTGCTGCTTCCTGCYMCRMTTTTTACATGAAAGATGAGCTGATTCAACCTGGCAGGAGTAGGTCCTGCTTTGGGGAATGTAAAGTWGTAATGAACTATATRYRAGMRACTTTTGACCTAKTTYTGACCTTTATATGTCCWGTTACTGTTATCATAGTTCTGTATATGAGAGTATTTGTGGTGGTTGTGTCTCAGGCTCGTGCTATGCGCTCTCKCARCACAGCTGCTGCACTCCAMAAATCYGGTATTTTAAAAACAAAGAAATCTGAGTTGAAAGCAGCCAGGACTCTTGGTGTTCTTGTATTTGTGTTTTTATTATGTTTTTGTCCATATTACTGTGTCTTTTTTGCTGTGAGTGACRTGGTCYATGCATCATCAAATGTTTATACAATTTTTTCATTCTATTTAAATTCCTGTCTAAACCCTGTGATCTACACACTTTTTTACCCCTGGTTCAGAAAGTGTATCAAACTCATTGTCACTCTGCAGATACTGAGGCCTGGCTCATGTGAGACCAAAATACTCTAGCAGTTTACTGCCTAACAAGAAACTTGCACTAAAGAAATAGTTTTGTTTTCAATAACTAAATAAGTGAAAGAAATGGTTAAATTTCATAATCAGAAGTATAAAAACCACTGAAAACAAGGTTTCTGTATCTTCTTTCACATTTATCACAATTATATAATAAATAATATCTGTTTTTCATGTTGCATTATTCACTCTTAAAAATTACACTTAGAAATATTAGAAATATTTTGTATTTGTCACACAGCCTAAACATCTAGAGTTTTTAGTTACTATCTGTTTTGTTAATATAATATTTACTGTTCAGCATGATAATATTTTTTAAAGGAGATAGCATATATAATTTGAAAGGAATTGAAATGTTTATTAAACCAAAAATTAGAACAAATTTTAAGAAGAGATGCACTTCCTTCCAAGGAATCAAACTGTGGAACAATTTGGGAAACGTTTACTAAAATGCTAGTACGATTCATATATTTGCTAGATTGATAAGAACTTTTTTGTTGTTAAAATATGAACAAAATGTAGATTGAGTATTAATCTGAGTATTTT
>NW_013953813.1:36941-40121 GCF_001266775.1 Austrofundulus limnaeus
AAAGTGAGTGTGGGGGGACCACAGACGCGACCCGCAAAGCCGGAAGCTGACATAAGGGAGACCAGTGCCAAAGACCCCGAGAGGGACCCCAAGCATAAAATTCTAAACCTTCTTAACTAAACTAATATTATGTAATATAAATTTAGAATTCATTCAACAGAATGCAATGCCATGTAAAAGAAGATAAGACAACTTAATATGATTGAATTTGTTAAWTTTTCTTCCACAAAAATGTTAAGCTAAAGGTTTTGCAATCAGTTTCTTATAAAGTAAAACATAAAAATGGCTTGCAAAGGCGTCTTGAATATATAATGTATTTTCCAGGTGCAAACTTCAATTCTATACCACAATCAAGTAACTATGTTACCTTCAGTTAATATGAAAAGGCTCTGTATATCAAAAATAAATTTGATCTTGCAATGTAGTCTTTCTAAACACCATGAAATTGGCGTCTGTCTCTTTAAGAACCACCTTCTACTTCTTACACCCCCACTTCAGCATGTCTTCACAACAATGCCTAACAGGTGGGGTGCTCTGTGGGGCAGAATATCTACTGCAAACTGAGCTTCAGTTTTGTACAAATAGGTGGAGTTTTGTAGCAGTGAGAGTTTAGACAGCTCCACATGGCCACCACAGGAGATTCAAGGATTTCCAAAATAAACAGGGATGAGTTAAAGGATCACTCTGGGTATGTTTTTGATGAGGTAATAACATAGCATGATACAAAGCTAAAAAAAAGGTCAATTTTTTATAATAGCCCCCTTTTAAAAACATCAAACTCGTATTTGACTAAATCCAGATGCAGATAAACTAGACTTAAAAACTAAAGTGAAAAAACACAACACATTAAAAGGAGCATGAGGCCGAGAGATTAGCAGACATTTTGACATTAGTCAGAAAAAATTAGAACATTTTCAGTTTTCCTCCGCTTATCCAGAGTTGGGTTGCGGGGGCAGCAGCCTCATCAGAGAGACCCAGACTTCCCTCTCCCCAGCCACTTGGGCCAGCTCCTCTGGGGCATCCCAAGAGGTTCCCAGACCAGCTGAGAAACATAGGCCCTCCAGCGTGTCCTGGGACTTCCTCTTGGTCTCTTCCCAGTGGGACGTGCCCAGAACACCTCACCAGGGAGGCATCCTCACTTGTGCCAGCCACCTCAACTGGCTCCTCTCGATGAAAATGAGAACCACTACCACTCTCATTTTGATATAGGTAAGAAAATATGAGAACCCTTTGTATTGAATTTTAAAAAGTACATCTGAAATAAACCAGAAAAAAAGTACAGAGACAATAAAGGGTCAAAGGTACAGTAAAAAATAAAACAACTCTGCCAAGAAAGGCTGCCTATAGGAATTCCTTCATGGAATACTAGCCCTTTATTTTGGTTGAATTTTATTTCAAGATGGCAAACACGGCCATCTATCAGAGCCAAATATAGGCAGATGTGTTAAACACAAGAATGTAAGTAAGAATCTCTCTTTCAGCTTCTGCTAAATTAAATTTACATTTTAATAAGTTATAATCATTTTTTGTGACAAAGTTTTGCTGTCTAACAAATATGTGATTCGCGATCTTCACCAAATATTACCTCAATATTTTTGAAATGAGATAAGGTAGAGATACTTTTGTACTGGGTATTTCAATTTCCTTTTTTCTAGACAGGTCGGTCTTGTTGAAACTGTCTCATTTGTAAATGTTATACAAAACTGGTATAGAAAAACAAAACAAAAAAACCCATTCCAATTGTAGCGCCACAACAAGCTAAATATGAATGAGCTGTTCATTTGCACCCCAATTTATACAGCGTCCACTCCACTCAGCTCCACTAATTTTAATTTTTAATTTTAATGTTAGAAAGCGTGAATAAATCTGCCTATGAATTATAAAAATTAGTAAGACTGCTAAAGCGCAAACGAAATATTTAGGTCCGCAATTAGCGGATTTGCGCTTTAACAGGCTGGTGCCCACCACTGCCTGTCATTCTCCTTCAGTTTATCACTCACCTGACAGTAGTTTGTAATCAGTATCTTCTCCAGCTGTTGTTCATCTTCCCTCATCCTCTGTTTATTCTGGTTCAGTTCTAAACTACCTCACTAGATCATTGTATGGATTTCCTTCTGTCTCATATCCTAGTGTTTAGTTTTATTTTATTTTGCTGCCCTGTCAGCTCTTTGTTTTATTTTGTCAAATAAACATTTTTGGTTTTACTCATCATCCGTCCGACCTGGGTTCATTCCTGTGCTAAACGCAACAGTGAAAGAGCAACGGCGATACAGAGTGCAGATTTAACGTTTAAAGTTGAAAAACTTTGTGTGTGCTGTAACTCTATTTGAACACGTGGGCATGCCCGCGCACCTGTGCTGTTTGTAAATGAAGCCGTTTGCACTCCTGTTGTTGTTGCTAGCTGAAAGTTAGAGAGTCGTCACCATCTTGAACAGCATCAAGCTTATATGGACGGAATTTCCTCCTAAGGTGGGACGTCCGACACTAGACTCCTTGAAAACGCCTTCATTGTCTGCCGTGAAACAAAGTGCTTAGCCCCGTCTACATGTCAAGTAAAGTTCCCACAACCAAGAACTTGTAATGATTCTCTTGTAACTTTGACAGCTTCTAAAACTTAATCACAAAAACCTTAAACCAGGTTAGATTAAATGGTCTATTCTTTAATGACATAGCTTTTAAATACTTTTTCAAAGGTTTTGTAAATATGAACTAATTCAAGAGCTTTCATCTTATTTAAATAGTATTTGACTATTATATGCTTCTGTCTATTTCAACATTTATCTTAAACCTGATTTAATTTTACTTAACTACGCTTCAATTTAAATTGTTTATGCTAATTTGACTTTTATTGATTTTAACTTTTAACTGAAAGCTTATTTGATTAAATAAATTAACTGTTGATTTTATAGAATTTGTTTAACACAAAGCTGTAATTAAACAAGGTCAAAGCATCCAGGCTTCCTTAAAAATATTTAAATGGTTGATTAAGCAAAACTTAAAGCAACTAGTAGTTCTTTTATTACTCAATTAACTAGTTACTAAGTTACAATCCTTCTATCTGTAAATAACTGGAACCAACTGGAACCCTCAAAAAGAATGCTGCTACTAAATTAGTATGATGTTTAGCTTGCATTTTAACAACCAGGTTAAAATCAGCTCACTCTGGCAGCTATGTAAACG
>NW_013953813.1:40808-43453 GCF_001266775.1 Austrofundulus limnaeus
CCCTCATCCCGTCTGCAACTCATCATCTGCTTGTCAGAACCTGCTCCACTTCAGCAGCTCATAGGGAGGACACTCAGCTCGTCCATACAACAATGAATACAATGTGTCTTCAGCTGCTTAACACAAAATACCGCTAAACAAACTTCATGCAAAAGTGAACAATACTAATGTTGTTAATAGAACTTAAGAGTGAACAATACCTAAATCCAATTATAAAACTAAACAATACCTAAGTTTGATCATAACACTAATAAGTAAACAAAGCATATAATTGATTATAAAACTGTTTACTTCAACAATCCCACTCTGGACCTCTCATCAAGAGGTCCACACCAGACAAAGCTCTAATCACACAACACTGCGAAACCTTAGCAGAGGGAGGGAGGTTTCTGTCAGAAGAGCGTCCCTATTGTCGACTGATGATGCTACCCTCATGAGCATCTGACGTGTTACAGCTGGATCCTGTCTCTCTAGGGCTGTCGAGATTAATCTAAGAGACAATTACCTCATACATAGAATGTAGCAACATCCACAATTACCATACTTTGCTCCACAATCACGGAGATCATAACACACACATGGACAAACATATATGTTTACATGTCTGTAAGAGGCGTTTTTGTTACCACATTGAATGACTTCGCACAGATCAAAGGTGAAAGTAGTACTACTACCCTTAACATAAGTCAGCTTCAAAGCCCTGTACCCACTCTTGACTACATATTCTCGCTTACCACGCTCCTCACCGCACTGACTACCACCTGGGATCACACAAAACCATTCTAGCGCAAAGATAACAGAGATCATCACCGCTAACAAAGAACCTGCTCCCAGGGTCATCTTCATCCACTGTCCAACAATCATTCTCTCTCCTTATATAAAAATCACAAACTACGTCAAAATACCAAATATAGTAAAAACTTATAATAAACAAATTATCAGAATATAAAGTAAACTAAACTAGTTAGCTCTAAACACTACTTTTGTAACCCACACAGCAGCGTTCTTCACCAGACCGACTGTCTCCTAAAAAGCAAGCAAAATAATTCAAAATTTCAATGCAAAAACAAGACAGAAAATATTACTTTTAGAATGTGCCACACGTACACAGGAGCATTCCCCTGGCGTTGCTTGGGGGTATTGATTCCTCCTAAGCCACCAAGTTTTCTTCATGTAATGTAGACTAAAATGTAGTGTTTTTTATCGGGGGAGATGTCTGTGCTATGTGTGAATATTCCAACACCGAGTGGCCCAATTTAACAGAGTCCTTCTGAGCCCYCACGCAACTTAACTCGGCTGTTTTGGTCTACCAAGCAAAAGACACGGTTCAGTTTACGAGTTTGAGGTCCTCGGCCGTGTCCGTCAGATTTCTGCCTGGCTCCTTAGCTGGCGCGCACTGACTCCAGTGGTACCAGGTGTCCCCCTTTCCTTTCAGGCGGACGGCATGGGATGTTCTCTCAGTTACGTGGTAGGGACCGGTCCAGCGCGGTTCTGGCCACTTCCTTTTAATCACCCTCAACAACACCCACTCAGCGGTTGGCAAGGTGGGTTCTCCCAGGGGGCTGTGTTTGCCGTGGACCTGCTGAGTAAAGTAAGACACCAATGCTTTCAACTCATCAAAATATACCTTATGGTCAACCTTAGGATTCTTCTCGGAGGTGTGGACGCTGGCCTGCGGTCCCGGGAATGGTCTACCTGTAATTAACTCATAAGGTGTAAAACCAGTGCCATTATTAATAGAKGCTCTTATAGTCATTAATGCTATTGGTAATGCATCAAGCCAATTTAATTTTGTCMGTGCACAGATTTTTCCCAATTTTTGTTTGACATTTTGATTCATTCTTTCAACTTTTCCTTGTGATTGAGGATGGTAAACTGTTCCAAAGGCATGTTTTAAGCCTACCATTTTTTCCACAGCCTGCAGGTCTGCGTTTTTAAAATGAGTGCCATTATCYGATCTGATTTTTTCAGGAAAACCATGCCTCGGGATATAGTGATTTATCAGGAACTTTACAACTGTTTGCTGTCTTCCTTTTTTGCAGGTAAGGCCTCTGGCCACCCTGTGAAAGTGTCAACACACATCAATATATACTTATGTCCTCTGACTGATTCTCCCATGTCTGTGTAATCTATGATTTCCTGTCCTGGTCTGAAAAGCAAAGGGAAAAATCCCAGTTCTGGTTTGATTGTTGGCCTGGCATTATAAGTGGTACAAATATCACAAGTTGCTACATGATTAGCCATCATGTCTTTCATGTGAGGGTGCCACCATTGTTCAACATTTTTCTCCATCTATTTTACCCCAACATGACCCAAACCATGAGCTTCCTGAAAAACTTTTTCCCACAATGTCATTGGCAAAATCCATCTATTCTGCGGTCCCTTCCACAAACCATCTTCCTCATCAATCATACCCCCTTTTCTCTTCCACAAAGACTTTTCCTCAGGAGAGGCCTTCTCTTGTGCTTTCTGAACTTCTGCTCCTCCCCAATAGCTGTCTTGCTGACACTCTTCTTCCACTGTCATCATCTGTCTGGCCCCGGTGTATCCCGCTACATCCTTCGCTGCTCTGTCTGCCTGCCTTTTTCCTTCTGCTGTTTCTGACCCTGTCAGAATATGTATAACATATCAGATATGTTATATAT
>NW_013953813.1:47615-49603 GCF_001266775.1 Austrofundulus limnaeus
AGTCTGGATTAGATTTCATAACGTCAGTCACCGAGGCAGGCACTCCATCCAGGATAGCCTGTCTAAAAAAATGTAAATAGGCAGTGGGGTTCTGTCCAGGTTTCCACTGAAACTTGGGGACCCCTGCTCCTTCTGGGAGGGGGTAGGCCTCTCTCAAGGCTTCTGCTAAAGCTGCGATATGTATGATCATTGGGTCAGAGTCAAGCACACGATGCCCCCATTTTGCTGCTACTTCTATCTCACACATCTTAGTTGAAGTCACACATCGTGCCAACAAAGCTCTCATGTCACCCACAGCTAGAGTCATCCCTTTAGTAAAGCTGTCAACAACATTTAACCACTTACTGCCACCCGCAGTCAGTGGAGGAAGCCTGTCCACTAAAGCCTGCACGTCTCCCAGAGCAAAAGGTTTATACTTAATCTGGCCACCAGAGTGCAGTAGAGGATAATTACCAGGATGAGATGTACTACTCCCTTCTTCCTGTTCTTCAGGGTCCGATTTTACACAAACTGGGGCGGTAAAGTATACTTTAGGTAACCCCGCACTGCATGCGTCATTATTTTCACAGGGTACAGCGAGCAATTCAGATATAATTCTGACTGGCCCTGCACAGGAGTCACTATTCATCTGTCTGGGAGTCTGAGTGACATGTGGGTGCGCTTTCAGGGGGAGAGGATGTCTGTCTTCCCAGCCAAGAAGAGGGGAGGGGTTAGGGGTAACAGACAAAGTGTCACTGCTTTGGAGCCGTGAAGGGGGATGGGATGAAGAAGAAGCCACACTCCCAGTGGAGCAGCTCTGTTCATCTGTGTTCATGGAACTCAGCGCATCTATGCATCCTCTATAAGGTGAACTTGTAACTGTTCGGGCCTTCATGTTAACCATTYTMTCACTTCCTGGAGCTATTTCTACTGTGCCCTGTTTCACATCAAAAATTGGAAACATGCCAGGTGCAGTCGGAAGAGAAGGGGGGCTATTGTGCAAGTAAGGAGGCGGCTCCACAATGTGTGTATCTTTTTTTCCACTATCTGTGACTAAAAGATGGCTGAGGCCTTGAGAGATCATTGCTAAATTGCTCCATTCTCTACAGTTCACCTCCGCTTCTGTTAACTGTTTTTTAAACCTTCTCTTAGCAAACACACTTCCTGCCTCTCGCCTCTGCACAGCAAGCTGCTCCTTTCTCCTGTTACAACTTTGAACTTTGCCCCAGATGATATTAATCACACTATTCTGCTCTGGCTTGTCAGCTAACTCAGATAGCTTCAGCTGCAGTTTTTTTCTGACTTTCTGTCCAGAGTAGACAGTGAAATAGCATCTTTAACTATTTGGATTTGTTCATTTAAATCTTTAGGCTCACCCTGTAGTGGCATTTTTTTGACAAACCCCTCCTCTATTTCCTTATCAATTTCCCCATTCATCCTTGCACTCATGCAACCAAGGCTCTCAAAATCTTTATTGTTTCAGGAACAGTGGAGACAAAGCTTCCCCTTAACCAGAGGATGTTTCTGCTCAGCCTGAACGTTCCTAAAATGGCAAGCCAGACCGTCAGAAAATCTTTTGCTTAAATCTCCCCGCAACTCTTTTGTTTATTCCTCATTCACTCAGTCGGTCTTTATAGATAGACAAACACAGAGGGACAGGCCGACTTTCTCTTTCATACACACACTCACTCAAGAACACTGACACCAGTCCAACAATACAAATGTAATTACCCTTTTATGATAGATGTGTGTTGACTCCTTTTATTAAATTTACTAATTTTATTCTGTAATTATAACTTCCTGTTTTCTTTTAATTCTCTCTATTGTTAGAATTGGTGGGGGAAGACTTTATTATTTATTATTATTTAATTATATTTATTATTTTGTATGTTACAAAATTATTATTGTTATTGTTCTTATTATTATAGATATTATTATTATTATTATTATTTTAAACTAATATTGCAATTAACAAGCACTCTGGATTATTATTATTTTAAACTAATATT
>NW_013953813.1:49613-53556 GCF_001266775.1 Austrofundulus limnaeus
TATTATTATTATTATTATTATTTTAAACTAATATTGCAATTAACAAGCACTCTGGATTATTATTATTTTGCTTTTATTTTTGTCCAGCCCTATATTTTATTGACTCAGTTTTATTTCAAATTAGTTTGTACTGTTAATTGGGTATTTTAATTTCAACCCTGTATCTTATTATAAAGGAGTTTGAACCAGTTAGTACTTATTAATTTTACCGGGTGTATTATGGCCTTACTTTTACTTGGCACTTTAATATACACCACCTCACCAGACTCCGTTCTACTTATTGTAAATGGCAAATTAATAAGCAGTTAATTGATACTGTTTTAATAGTGGGCCACAAAACCCCACGAGCTTACAGTAGAACTCAGCCTCGGGTTACAGAAACTGCGGCAGGCCACGACGCCCTAAAACCCAATTTCCCCTGACCTGTCGCTTCGTCAATCTACAGGGTTGTCGGCCACTCCGTGTTTTTACCTGGAGTCTGGGTCTTGGTTTGGTAACTTAAAACTAACTTTTCTTTTAAATACACGCTTTTTCTTAGTTTTCTACTTTACTGTAACTTTATCCCTGGAGTCCAACACACTGACAACAAATTTGCCTATCAGAAAACCAATTACAGAACTTTTAAAGGTAGTCTGCTCACCTGATATTCTTTGAGGACGTCCGAGCGTCAGTGTCCTGGACACCTTTTCCCCCCCGTAACGTCCGAACCCCAGAAGAGATCTCGGTGGGACCTCCAATTTGTTGTGCGAACAACCACTGAACTTACTCTCTCTCCGCCCGAGCTCGTTTCCTCTCCTCTGAGTTGACCTATTACCGAGGTCAAAAATATCATACAAGTACTTAAAGGTTCAAACCCTCCTTTATCAAATGTAATTGTAAAAGGTTAAGCAAAATACAAAATACAAGATTATTCAAAAGYTTTAAATGCGCATTTAAAGAGAGACAACAGACAGCCTGGAATCAGGTGCACTCAGCTTCTCTGCTGGTTTGTCATCTGTCTGATGAGAAGAACAACCCTGTCTTTATTCTCCTCTTCCACACACACACACACACACACACATACACACACACACAGAGAGCTCTCTCAGGAATGCGGCTCCAACTGGACCCAACCATCCACTCCCTTAGACTCCCTCAGCCCGTCTGCAACTCATCTTCTGCTTGTCAGAACCTGCTCCACTCCAGCAGCTCACAGAGAGGACACTCAGCTCGTCCATACAACAATAGATAAAAAAATGTGTAAAACTTCAGCTGCTTAACACAAAATACCGCTGAACAAACTTCATGCAAAAGTGAACAATACTAACGTTGTTAATAGAACTTAAGAGTGAACAATACCTAAATCCAATTATAAAACTAAACAATACCTAAGTTTGATCATAACACTAATAAGTAAACAAAGCATATAATTGATTATAAAACTGTTTACTTCAACAGTACCCATTGATTTTGTATCTGATTAGTGCTAAAACTGTTTAAGTTTWTTATCATTATTTATTACTGTTTATTTTTTTCTGTTATAATTGATTATTTTCTCAGTATTCTTTATGTTGTTCTCTTTATTTATTTTTGGAGGGTGCTTTTCTTATCTATTTATTTTGCAGTTTGTTTTTAAAATCAGTTTAGTAGAACATGTTTATAACTTTTATTACCACTGAAATCTTTTTTCGTTTTACTGTAGGTTGAAAGATTAAAAAAGCTACACCTCTTATCAGCAAGGGGATAAGTAGATRACTGAATTTTTATTTTTTGTATATTTGTTTTACTTTTTTTGTTTGTTTGTGTAAATGCTGCTACTCAAAGATTGATAATGTAGTAATGGTGTTACCCAGATAAAAGTGTTAAATTTTTCAATATTGTGTATTGTTTTTACAGTTTATTCTTATTAATAAATATAATTAATATTTAAATTACATTCTCAATTTATTCTCATATTTCTCAAATATGGCTCAGATATCTTTCTCATATATAGCTTCAGTAAGACATGGAAGAGACATCAGACACTCAATGGTAAGATCTGTTTTAGGGCTCAAGTTTCTCAGATTTGTCTCATTAAAGTCTAATACATCTCATGTTATTCTCTTTAGTTTTCCTTCAAAATAACCAAGACATAATTGAGATCAGTGGGATACAATTATGATCTCTGTATATCCCATTTCTCAAGTACTGCTCAAACAGTTATCTCAACTCAACCTCAGAGATGTCTCGTCTCAGATTAACTCTTGCTCCTAAGGGACCTTTAGGAGCAATAACTTGGAAACAAATGATCACACAATGATACGAATATGAGAAAGCTCAAACTGATCTCGTAAGACGAGATTAAACCACAGATGAGCCAGACAATTTTTGCTATGGGTGGGGAAACAAAATTAAAACCTTGGACCAGGGCAAAGGCCACATCTTAATGAACTTTTGACATGACATCTTAGATAAATATTGCCAGCTAAATTATCAATTAAGCATTGATCCTTTATTGCAAATGAGGATATGCAATAAATTCCTCCTTAAACTGCTCTCACCACCATCTGATGAAAATACACTTTTCTCAGGGTCAGGCCTTTCAACCCACTAGTTTTTCCAGTAGAACTCCAAATCCAGCTACTGAAACCACTATGAAACTGCAGAAAACAATGGATTTTTTTGTTCTTCTAAGTTTTTAGGTAAATGGAAAATAAATTTTAATTTAATAAGTATATTCTGTATACAAATGGTCTCAGTCATCAGGTTGACAGTTTCAGGAGCACTTGAGGAGAACTTCCTCATTCTCCTCCTCATCCTCTTTGAAATAGAGACCAAAAATCAACATCCATAAGCTTTCTGCTTACAGGTCAAACATTTTTCTTTTAAATAGGAGTATGCTGTGTACATGAACCTATTAAAATTTAAAGTAGTTAAAGTTTAGTGTTCTTAGGACTGACGACTTTCTGAGGAAAGAAGTTTTTAAACATCTTATCTATCATTTTAGTGTTTTCAACTGAAGAGCTTTGATACATTTATTTAAAATAAATTATAGCAGGAGAAGTTTTCTGCACAGAAAAAAAAATATTTTTACTGATTTTTTCGTGTGTTTTTTTTAACCCAACTGACAAGTTTCTCCAGTAAAATGATTGTGTAATTTAAATGCATTGAAGCACCTGGTTAAATTTAGAAGATATGATTAACTACAAACACCTGAAGCTGACTCAGAACTCTGTGATTTTAGAAAAAATGAATGTCAAACGTTGATACATCTTTAAGAGACGCCCCACCTCCTCCTCCCCCACCCTACCCGTGTATGATTAATACAGATTTTTTTTTGCGCAAAATTACTGATTTTTGATGTTCATTATACAAGTAACCACCTGAAGGGGTTGACTTATGGGCTCTGAAGTCCTGGGCTGGTTGGAGCCACACTGTAGGTGGACAGGTGCAGCTGCTGCAGTCAAACTGGCTCTCAGCCCTCGCTTTAAAACCAGTCAGGTGATCTGTCCTGGTTTTGTTCTGCTCGTGAACACACGGTGTTACAGGAGAAATGCTGCGAGGTGCTTTTAGAAATATAATATACATAAAACACGACGTAATCCTCGGTGGAAAATAGTCCAGGAAAGAAACACTGACGACTTTCCCGGGAGGTGCTCACCTGAGCTGAGTGAAGCTGACCACCCACAGAGAAAGGGGGTGGGGGGAAGCGCTGTCAGTCAGATGGCACGACCCGCCCTACTCTGTTCTGATTGGGTAAAACTTTGACTCTGGTTCTCTCGATTGGGTGAAAGAACCATCAGTTTAATCCCTAGACTGCTTTAACAAGTTTTTTCTCATTTATTTTTATAATGAAGAACACCCATGGAGGAAAACTTAAATCGAGGTCTTTTTTTCTTGGCTGTTCACCAGACAACCAGGAGGTGGGATCTGATTGTCCGAAACAAAAATAGGTTGTCGCGGACATGATTGTGTAAAACCCTGT
>NW_013953813.1:53800-55074 GCF_001266775.1 Austrofundulus limnaeus
TATATGCTCATAGAGTTTTAAAATTTAAAATCGATTTAAAAACGGTCTACATAATATAATCACGTAGTAAATACAGCTTTTAAAATGGATGTAAGCTCACCTAGCCAAAACCCCAACAATGCTAACATAATTCATAATGCTAACCACTAGCTAGTTAAATTTGTCCGTTTTTAGTCTAATTATGTAATTACTTATGATTTTTTTCCTTTCTTACTGACCACAAACAGAAACTCTCCACAGCGTTTCAGTGAACACAAAGATTTTAAATTAATGTCCATACATCATGATGCCAATAAATATATTTAACAAATATTTTTTTCTAATAACGTTGTGACAATTTTGGCTTACCTTAAAGAAGTAAAACCTTAAAAAGTGAAATTAATTTCTAAATTCTTCTGCTCAAATGACGATGTGTAGTCCACTCCTTCTTCTGACGACTTACGGAGGGGTAAAAAAGTGGCGCTTCCGTTTCACCGAGTCCAGTCCGTAGGTGAGCCTATTGTAACTCCCGCCCTTAGATTTGGGGGCTGGCTCTAAAACAGATGTGACTGATACGCGGATCTGCCGGTACGAAAACGGATCTGGCGTAGAGTCGCCTGCTATCTCTGCCGGTCTTTGTATGTACAATGGTGGATGAAATTGAGAGAGTGGGTTGCTTTGTTTACTCAGAGCAAGAACCCGTCGTCGGAGAGCGCCTCGGCGCCGTGTTTGGATTCACCAGATAATTCAGAGGCGTTCTGARTTTGGTGAGTTTCACCACCTACTCCAGGAGCTGTGCACTGACGAGGGTCGCTTTCAGCGCTATTTTCGTCTCACCCGAGCCCAGTTTGATGAGCTCCTGACCCGCATCGGTGCCCGCATCACTCGCCAGGACACCAACTACAGGCACTCGATTTCAGCTGATGAGCGCCTGTCCATCTGTCTCAGGTTAGTTTGAATCATTCAGGAGACATTTTATTTATAATGTTTTAAAAATGATCAGTGGTGAAAGTAGTATTTTTTTCTTAATAAAACTATCAAATTCTTCTTAAGTAGTAGCTCAAACCAGGTATAAACTAGGTGTAAATCAGGACTGAACCAGGTTTTGACACGTAAATCAAAATAGTTTTACTTTGATATATTCCACCACTTTTATTATCTTAGTAAAATGTATTTTTGTTTCTTGAATGTAATTGTAAAACACTGTGGGGGAAAAATGTGTTTTTATACCCAAGTGCGTCAACAATCTGACTACTACAGAGAAATCAACTTCTGATCTCTCTCACACACACACA
>NW_013953813.1:55095-61161 GCF_001266775.1 Austrofundulus limnaeus
GCTAAGTCACAAAGGCCACAAAAACACACTGCTTATCACACACACACACACACACACACACACACACACACACACACACACACACACACACACACACACAATTAAGTATATTAAGTTATGTTTCACTCAACCACTAGTGAACCAATCTATTTCTCTTTCTGTGTTTTATTTGAAATGAAACTTCTGTAAAAGAGTTGAGTATTTTCTGTTTTTATTTACTCAGATTTCTTGCAACTGGTGACTCCTACGGGACCATTGCAAGCAGCTTCCGAGTGGGTATTTCCACTGTCTCCACCATCRTCCCAGATGTGGTGACAGCTATCTGGGATTGCCTAATGGAGGAGTTCATGCCCGTACCTGGAGCAGAGGAGTGGAGGTCCATTGCGGAGGAGTTTGAGGAGCAGTGGAACTTCCCTCTGTGCTGTGGTGCTCTGGATGRGAAGCACATAAAATTAAAGGCACCCCCCAACTCTGGCTCCCTTTTTTTAACTATAAGGGAGACCACTCATTGGTCCTCCTTGCACTTGTAGATGCCCACTACAAGTTCCGGGTGATTGATGTTGGGGGATATGGCAGAACGAGTGATGGTGGGATCTTGGCCAACTCCACCTTTGGTCAGGCTCTGCATGATGGCACGCTCAATCTGCCTCCTGACCAGCACYTCCCTGGAGCTGACCACAGAGGACCCCAGCCCCACGTCTTCATGGCAGATGAGGCGTTCCCACTGCGCAGGAACTTGATGTGTCCCTTCCCTGGACGTGGTGGCCTTACCCCAGAGCAGCGCGTCTTCAACTGTCGTCTCTCACGGGCTAGGCTGGTGGTGGAGGATGCGTTTGGGATCTGGTCTGGCCAGTGGAGAATGTTTCGCCGGGAGCTGGAAATCTCCCCARAGGTTGTGGAGAAATGTGTGAAGGCCACTTGTGTTCTCCACAATTTCATGAGGGCAAATGGGCAGGTACCTGCACTGGGAGGAGCTGGACCACATGAAGAACCACACTTCCAGGTGTGGGGTGGATGGGAGTGAACTACGTGGCCAGAGAGGCAACAGATGCCAGAGAAACGTTCATGGCCTACTTCTGTGAAGAGGGAGCAGTGTCATGGCAGCCCACGGAGTAGTCAGGTCCTCCACAGGACTGACCCACAATGGCTCTTTTAAGAGCCACCCACAAACCTAAAGAGTCTGAACCTTTTAGCATATTTGTATTATTTCCTGATGCATCTCAGCAATCTAGGAAGAATAATCAAAAATAAAAATTAAGTAGGTCCTCTGGACGAGTTCTTCTTTAATGAAACATTTAATCTCTCCTCCAAGAGAAGAACTCATGTTATGTCTGATAACATGTCATGTTATCTTTGTGTTTTCCATTGACCTTGTATCAAATCTTGCTAAGATGACAGAATGGTGTTTGTTAATATATATATGAGGCCTCTCAAGACATTTATTTAACCAAATTTAAGAAAAGGCTTTGTGGGAAAGCTTTTGATTTTGACCTTTGGGTTTATTTACATTATTTGACAAAGGCTATTTTGGGTTTGTTTTTGTTTACTATTGTTTACTGAAGAGTAGTGCTAGCTCTGTTTGTCTGTCTATCCTTTCCCTTTGTGTCTAATTTCTGGGTTTAAAGGTGCACCTGATAATTTTATTTCTTTTTGAATTATGTTTCGGTTGTCAGACGTTGTTTGACATACGGTTGTTTTTTGCATAATTAGTGGTTTGCCTATGTGTGGCATGTCTACACAGTTTGGATTTTGAAACCTTATCTTTTTGTGCTTAGTTTTTTCAATAGGTTATTATGGTTTTCACCTGTTTAGACTATCTGTCTTACTGAGCTTGGAAAATTGATCTTAGTATTTAGAGAAATACGAACATCTGATTACTTGTTGTTTGGGTTTGGTTGAATTTTGCATAATGTTTGCCAGTGGTTGTGGCCATCAGGGAGGTTTGTGATATTTTTGTTTAGCTGGTCCCCTGCATTTTTTGAAATGCCCAGTCACTTATCAATAAAAAAGAAAGTCCTCAGAGGGAAAAGGAAAAAACCATGGTTAAACGTGTTGATAACGAAGTACTGTTTGCATATTCTTTAATTTAAAACTAAATACGATGACCGTGAGTCTGCAGAAACACCACCGCGAATCGGCAGTCTCACATGGTGGATCTTTTTAGTTTAAATACGCATTGTGGGGTATTTCAGATCTGACCTTGTTTGCCCCCATGTTGTTGCAAAACAGTCTAAAACACTCTAGAAAGGTAGGTAGACCTCCACTACTAACTGTGTCGTGCTGCACGCATTTCGTACGTCGGTTTATCTCACAACACTTCATATTGTCACATCTTCGCTGCTGTTTCAGTTTTTGCCTCAGCCATTTTAGGTTTTTATCTCACGA
Organism: Austrofundulus limnaeus; assembly: GCF_001266775.1. Taxonomy (NCBI): domain Eukaryota; kingdom Metazoa; phylum Chordata; class Actinopteri; order Cyprinodontiformes; family Rivulidae; genus Austrofundulus; species Austrofundulus limnaeus. The sequence continues at coordinate 57,481 of NW_013953813.1, forward strand.
CGAGACTTATCTGAGTGGCTAGTGGGGAACTGTTTCAGCACCACGACCTGGCTCACTCATGCTCGCTGGATCTCAACTGGAGGCACATTTACAGGGTGTGGGGGTCCAGCTCGTGGGTATCTGAGGGAAGGGGGTGCATGTGTGTACGTGTGTGGGGTGATGATGTCATCAGTTCTTCCTGGCGGGGTTTTTCCCCCCAACACGTGTGAAGCTGAGGCTGCAAATTTGTTTGGTCTTGCAGAGACGTGCAGCAGAGCTGATAAGTTACTTGCATAGATACATAAAAGGGAAGACTGCGTACCTGTTTTCACGGGCAGTTCCTGGGAGCCAGTCGACTGTATTACATTGCTAAATGAATGAGCTTTTGCTGAAAGCAGCAGAGAGAAGTGCAATCTGTTTACGAAATATGACACCTGGTTTCCCCCTGGCCTTTGTTCAGAGGACAAGGGCATTATTATTTATAAATGAGGATAAGACGGAGAACTGATGTGTGTTGGAGTTATGTTGTTTCATAAACTATAATTATATGAATTAATCGTCATCAGTTTCACACACGACCTGTCTATCTGAAAGAGTGTTTTTGAATTTTTTTCTAATTTTGTCTTTTCTCTCTGTGTTTTGTGTGTGTTTTTTTTCCGTGGGGACAATGCTGTTTCTCATCGGGGGGTTGCTCCATTTCCTCCTGGACCTGCTGGGAGCTGTGCGCCACCTCGTGCTAGCCTTTCCAACGGGCGTTTCCTAGGGGTCCTTTTGAGGGGGGACCCATCAATCCCGCATCTTCACATTCCAACTTTGAGCAGGCCGTGTTTTGGCGGCTGCTCTCTTTCTGGATGAGGGTTCTAAAACGCTACACCTTTGGCCCTTTCTGTTCTGGTGTGGTTTCTGATCACACACCCCCTGCCTTATTGACATAAAGAGAACAGAACTAAAGCTGCATTAGTTGGGTGTGAGTGCTTTTCACCACACTGTTTGCATTTTTCCTGCCTCCATGAAACTCGATATGAATTGCCCCCATCTGAAATACTGGACTAACCTTGTGCGTTTCTGACTGGCTTATTATTGTGCATTTTTAAATGCTTCACCATTTTACCTGCAAAACATTTATGTCTGTGCAATGATTGAGATTTCCTGTGTTTTTTTCCTCTCAGGGATTGGTTGGCGCCCTGGGTAGCTGGGTTGGTATTTGGCTCCCTCTTCTGGGGAAAACATAATTTTTAAACATTTAGACGTTTCTGGATGGTTTGGGGGTTGTGCTATTTTTAATTTTATGTTTTGTTATTTTTGTTTATTTTATGATTTTCTAGTGTTTTGTCCTTCTGTGCAGCTTCCTGGTAAAGTTTAGGTAATTGTCAGCTGAGTCTCGGTGAGACTTTTCCAACGGCAGTCATATTTTTTGTTTATTTGTTCCTTCCTGAGTTTGTGGTAAGCTGGGGAGGGGGTATTCTGCTACCTCGAGCCTGGTACCCACAAAGACATATTTGAGGGAGAATTCACCTGTCTGGGCTTTGCCGTTGAGGTACGGGGAGCTGAGAGTTGCTGTCTAAACAACGTCTATGTCATTCACAGGAGGACTAGATCTAGGCTTACTTTAGAGTTTAGCTTAGGTGTGACAAGAGAAGGGGGGGTGTTATTTCCTTTAGTTTAATTTATTTAGACTTTAGGTTTAGCTTTTGTTTGTTATTTTTTGTTACACTTTTATTTTTTGTGCTCTTCTCTTCCTTGCACAAGCCAGCTCATGCCAGTGATCCATGCATTTTCTGTTCATGCCTTATGGGCACTGTGGGTTTTGTTTTTAGTGATTTTGAATTGAACGGGGTGGGAACTGTATTTTGCACATTGTCCTAATTTGCATTACTTAAGGTTCATTAATTGACAACTAGTTGTTATTAAGTTACCACTTTATCCAAGATAAGATTCTGATGGAACATAGGCGGCTCACGCAATCAAATTCGCTGGGAGGCAGAACTTGTGTTGTGATACCTTGTCTAACTTTGGGCTTTTGAGTTTTTTAAAATTTCGACATGTTTTTCTTCTGATGAGTTATGATGTCTCACTTGTCATTTAAGCCTTTTTTCCTGTTGTATCTTACATTGATTGAATGTATGTGTTGTTGGTCGTCATTTAACTTGCACTATTTTTCTCTTATTTCTCCATTGTATCTGTTGAGTGATACATTTGTGTTTGGATGTTTCATAATTATTCCATTTGGTTTGGTTTTGAGTATTGTTTACTCAAGAGGAGGGAGTGTTATGGACTAATTATCTATCTGTGTCACTTGTTCAATGTTAATCTGTGTTGGCCCAGACAACAGGACTCCGCAACGGACTGACCTCTCTTGTTTGATAAGACACTCTTTGAGCTGGGAGCCCTGTGATAGGCTTGACAGTATAATAGGCGATCTGTGATTGGTTATAAGCATGTCATATGATGTTATCATGGTGTATATTATTGGTTGTGCCTACTGATGTGTCAGCGACGAGCCGACAGAGCTTCCTGATTGAGTCCTGTTTGCCTGTTGCTCAGAATTAAATCATTTATGACGACCATACACGCAGACTTTTCTTGCATTATTCCAACATGTTACTGCTTTCATGTGACGACATTATCAAGTCATTTATGTTTTGTGTTGTTTATCTGTCTCGCTCCTTTCTGAAGAAAATGGCGGCCTGGACTCTGCTGCTGGTTCCAGCTCCAGGTGAATCACAATTTAACAACATGCACATTCAAGACTGTGATTATTTGTAATGTTAACTTGGTGAAATTAATTAAACGCAGCACCAACAACTTTTTGGCTTTTGTCTGTGCTTATTTTGTGACATTGTTTTTTCTTCTGAACATTAAGTAAGCTATTATAAAGGAAAACATTTACAATAACTGAAAAACCTTTAACCACATGGAATTATGTGAAAGATAAGTATAGTGAGCTTAAAGTAGAATACCAAATATTTTGCAATAAAACATTTATTTTTGAAAAACCATTAATACATATAAAACAGAAAACAAACTTATTTAAAATTATTTACATTATGTACAATGGGGAAAGAAAGGACCTTGCTTGGAGGAAGTGGTGGRAGAGGGAGGTCTGTTTCCTCTCCTGAAAAAGATGCCGTGTCATTTAAAAAAATTACTGAGTAGCCTCCAATGGTTCCAAATTAAGTGTAACACAGCTGTTTTCATATAACAATTTATAAATTTGAAATTTTACAAAGTCCTTGGAATGATCAGGCACCTTTTTCAGGAGAGGAAGCAGAGAGAGAAGGAAATGTTGGTCCTCACAGCAGGGCGGTGGTGTGGCTCTGGCTTTCAGGGTCTCCAATATCTCCCTCTCATCCCTGGTCAATGTATTAAGCCTCTGCAAAGAAAAATGAATAAAACTGATATGATCTACATTTTTGTTAAGGGTAATCCAAGGTAAAAATGCTTTCAAAGCCAGCTGCCACCTAATCGATCAATTTAAATTCAGTGGGAACCTCCCTTGGCACCCCAATAGCATCAATGTACACTGGACTGCTTCCATATATGTCAGAGAATGAATACACCACCATCCATCCATCCATCCATTTTCTTCCGCCTATCCGGGGTCGGGTTGCGGGGGCAGCAGCTTCAGAAGGGAGGCCCAGACCTCCCTCTCCCCAGCCACTTCTTCCAGCTCCTCCGGGGGAACTCCAAGGCGTTCCCAGG
>NW_013953813.1:63309-65502 GCF_001266775.1 Austrofundulus limnaeus
ACCCGTTTGGGCCTGCCAGGTCTGACTGGCGTCCTTCCCCACCACCGGAGCCAACTCACTACCAGGTAGTGGTCAGTGGACAGCTCCGCCCATCTCTTCACCCGAGTGTCCAAGACATACGGCCGCAGATCCGATGAAACGATGACAAAATCGATCATCGAACTGCAGCCTAGGGTGTCCTGGTGCCAAGTGCACATATGGACACCCTTATGCCTGAACATGGTGTTCACAACCATTCATCAACTTATTAAGAAATGACGTCACAGAAAAGTGACAGGTGCCACGCCCCTTTAGGGCGGGACATCTGTATATGGTCAGCTTCCGGTCTGTCCTTCCTGTGGGACCACCATATATGGTCAACTTCCTTTTCGTGACTTCCTCTTTTGATTTACCGTAACTATCCCCCTCCCTCATTCCCCCTCGACTTCCAGTAACCCCTACCCTCCCTTTTCCCCCTCAATTTACCGTAACTTAGCCTCCCTTTTACCCCCTCGAATTACTGTAAGCCTTGACCACAACATCATGTTTTTGAGCAGATGTTATATTGCAAAAGTGTTTGAGCTGACATGAAGCCTATTCTGTTGACCACAACATCCTGTTTTTTGAGCAGATGTCCACAGTTCGTGACTTCCTGCCTTGCTGAAGCTTACAGGCTGTGAAAGCTTTCATCAAAATGACCACGTCCAATCAGCGGATAGGGTTAGACTTTAGACCCACACGTCAGCCAATCAGATCGTGTTTAAAGCATTAATTCCCACCCCTCCGCGGTTCTCGATGTGTTTAAAAGAACGCGTCTCATTCATTCCATACTGCCACCCCCGAGAAGACACCTGCTGCGTTACAGGCCCGTCAGTACTTTCATCAGCGAGTGACAAGACCCCAGCGCGACTGCTACGGCAACTTAAGTAAATTTTAAAGGTTTGTATTTATTAAGTTTTATTCAGTTTAATGTATTTATATATATTTTTTAATTGTACTCTATATCAACAGCGTGAAGAACCATCTCCATGTTCCACCAGTGTTCCGCGGCACCACCACCAGCAGACCAACGTAAATTTTAAAGGTTTGTATTTATTTTATTTGTTTTATTATGTTTAATGTGTATATATACATATATTTAAATGTACTCTGTTTGTGTGTTCCAACAGCAGCAGCCTTGCGCAGCAATTAGAAGCGGAGTTTTCCTTTTTTTGCACAAACTAAACTAACAGGTCAGTAAAAAAATTTTATATAGAGTTATAATGTTTTTATATTTCACGTGTTGCAAATTGATTTTTAATTATTTTTTGTCTGTCTTTCTATTTATTTTTTTCAGAAAAATCATGTCTAAGAGGGGCGGATCACCAGTTGAACATGCTGATGAACAACCGGAAAAAAGAAGTAAAAATGCAGCCACCTCTACAGAACTAGACAAACAGAACGCTAATCTTGAATCAGATGCTCGAATTGGCACCTTCTTCACCCCGGTATCCGTTTCGCGGCCCGAGGCTGAAGACCTGGCAGGAGCTCCCAAAAAATAAAAATAGCGTATATACTGTATATTTAGAAGCCAGGTCCCCCCACCGCATCTTCTGCACAGAGAGTTCTCTTTAGAGAAATATGGTTTCACCGCGAGCGTGGGTTATGTGTTTAATTATCACAGGGGGGAGGTGGGTTTTTATCAAATTTGCGACAACGAGCAGTTTTTAACCGACACTCCTCAGTCCATCATTAAATATGAGGACTGGTTGGTTCTAATCGCGTTACTCCCGCTAGATGAGTTTATCCCAAAAACGAGCCCTGACTCTGAAAAAAACAAAAATCGAGTTCTTATCTGGAGCAATCCTCCCACAAAATCCAAGATCGCTCAGAAAAAAGAGTTGTACAAAGCTTCCTGGACATCCGACACCTGTCACAACGGGGTGTGGAAATTGCAGGCGAGCATTTATGAAAATGACCATCTGCATCCTCATAATATGTTTGTGCTAGACAGTATTAATACAGACTGCGGTACATTTCGTGTAGTTTTATCACTTCCAGTTGTCGCAATACACGCTATTCTTCACGATTGCAACGTAGCTGCCGAAATAACCACTCTTTTTTAAGACCTGTCATCGGTGGAATGATATTGTGGCTATTAAAAAATGTTAGATTTTAACCCGTAATCTTACACACACACACACACACACACACACACACACACACACACACACA
>NW_013953813.1:65681-67412 GCF_001266775.1 Austrofundulus limnaeus
CACACACACACACACACACACACACACACACACACACAGCTCCACCCCATCCTCTAGTTTCAACTCCACCCCCTTCCGCTCTCTCTACAGTTTAATAAGGACGCGAACGCTAGACAAGTCTCAGATCAAGTTCCAACCCGAAAGACCGTGAAGAAAAAAAATGTACCGACCGCTCCGACAGTCTTCTCTCGCTGCGTTCTGGGGGGTAAGTCCCGATGGTCCGCCCTCACCCCTCCGAGCCTCTACGCCTCCGACTGCTTCGTGGGTTATCAGCCTTCATCACCGCAACTGGCTACAACTCCAACCAGCTCACAGCTCGCAGTTGTCCGAGAAGAACATCTTCAGCTTCCACTACTCACCGCTGAAGATCTCCAGATGTTGGAGCGGGATGCAGAGGCTGATCATTTCCAATGCGTCTGCAGTGAATCGTTATCTGAGGACATCATGAGATGGCTCAGCTCGGCGACACCTCATCTACCTCCAAACACTGCTGAGGATTTGGACGCAACTCCGGAAATGTCGCTGCTGGATGTCGAGCCTCAAACAGCCTATCACAGCGTGATTGCAGAGTCGGGAATGGAATCGCTTCATCCCTGGCCTGCAGAGGGCCCTGAAGCCAAGGACTCGCTTCATCCAACAAGGCCTGAGGGGGCCTTGAAGCCAGGGACTCGCTTCATCCAACATGGCCTGAGGGGGGGCCTGAAACCGGGGACTCGCTTCACTCAGCCAGGCCTGCAGAGGCCCGTCACGCTGCCTTGGAGCCTGAAAAGGCCTCACTTCCTGCAGCTTCATCAACGCGGGAACCATGGAGCAGCACCACTTCCTGTGGCGATTGGCTGGATCCAGAGGTGATTAGAACAGCTAAGATGGCCATCCTTCATCTGCTGAACATGACTCTGGACTCTTACTTTCGGGAGATATGTAACGGCTGCATCATAAATCACCCCAGCCAGTTACAACATCTGTGTATAACGGTACATGACGAGAACGCATTTTTCGGAGCTCATAATGAAGAAATCATGAACCGAGTCACGAAAGAATGGTTCATATCCACCGTCCAGCTGATTCTTATATCACGTGGTTTAACAGTGGATGACTACACGGTAAAAGTCATCACACAAACGTTATTATTTCAACTCAGATTCGTGCAGAATGTTTTTGAAACAATTTACACTTTGCATGAATCCACGTCAGACTGAAGTGAAAAGTCTAGAACCATTCACAAACTTTTACAAAACTGTGTAGAATAATCTTTTTGTTTTCAGTTGTTTTTTTTTTGTTTGTTTTTTTAGTGTGGTTTGAAATAGTTGTTTTTAATGTAGCGTGATTAGAAACTGTAGTTTTTATATTACAAAAAAGGTTTGTTTTTCATGATCAGCTGATTGTATTTTCATTAGTAATGTTTTTTCACGACCAGCTGAATGTAGGTTTTTATCCTAATGTTTTTTTATGACCAGATGAAAAAAGTATTAAAAATTTACCTCTTAGTGTTTTCAAAATAGTTTGTAACAGAGATTACTGCTTCTTCTTTAAATGTGTAACTGAAAAGTTTAAAAAATCTATCCTAGTGTTTTCAAAATAGTTTGTAACAAAAACTGAAAAAAGCTTACAGAGATTACTGTTTCTTCTTTAAATGTGTAACTGAAAAGTATTAAAAATCTATCCTAGTGTTTTCAAAATAGTTTTCAAATTTAATCAACAAGTTGTAACAAAGCTTATAACGTTTTGTTG
>NW_013953813.1:73950-76079 GCF_001266775.1 Austrofundulus limnaeus
TCAGGACAAAAAGCTTACAAAGTTTGCTTTTTCTTCTTCTTTAAATGTGTAACTGAAAAGTATTAAAAATCTATCCTAGTGTTTTCAAAATAGTTTGTAACAAAGATTACTGTTTCTTCTTTAAATGTGTAACTGAAAAGTATTAAAAATCTATCCTAGTGTTTTCAAAATAGTTTTCAAATTTAATCAACAAGTTGTAACAAAGCTTATAACGTTTTGTTGTTTTTCATTCTCTCTCTCATTCAATTTGAAAATAGTTTTCAAATTTAATTAAAAAAAGTCTCTCTCATAAGAAAATATAAAAAGATGCATGTTGTTTTTTGAACTAGTCATTTTCTGTCAGACTCATTCATGGGGGACATGATGGAAGAACAGAAAATCTTAGAAAAAAATTATTACACTCCAAATAACCCAGGTAGTTTTGGAGGAATTCAGAGATTACAATCTGCTGTCAAAGATCAAACTAGTCTGGATATTGAGTCTGATAAAATTAAAACATTTTTAAGTAGTCAAGATGCATATACTCTGCATAAACCAGCCAGGATACGTTTTCCCAGGAATAAAGTTTTTGTCTCGGAGCCTCTGAAGCAATTTCAAGCAGATTTATGTGACATGAACAGTCTTTCTGAATTCAACGATGGATACAGATTTTTATTAACTGTGATAGATGTATTCTCCAAACGTGCTTACGTAAGACTTCTAAAAAATAAAACAGCTGCTCAAGTTACCAAAGCTATGAATTCTGTTTTCATCGAGAGCGGAGTACCTAGAAAACTTCAAACAGACGCAGGAACTGAATTTTTTAATAAGAAATTTCAGAGTTTAATGGACAAACACAAAGTGGTGCATTTCTACACGTACAGTGATGTGAAGGCCTCTGTTGTGGAGCGTTTTAACAGAATGCTCAAAACCAGAATGTGGAAATTTTTTACTGCTGGAAACACGTTGCGTTACGTGGACGCTCTTCAGGACTTTGTAAAAAGTTACGAGTCTTTTCATTCAAGCATTAAAATGCACCCTATTGATGTATCTGCTGAAAACTGCAAGTTTTACACAATTTGTACGGAGCTGTTAAACGGGTTAAATGCAAATTTAATCTCAAGAAAGGTTATCACGTTAGAATCTCTAAACTACATGGTGTTTTTGATAAGAAATACCAACAACATTTCACTGATGAAATATTTACAATCTCAGAATGCCTCTATCGAAATCCAGCTGTTTACAAAATTATAGACTTTGATGGTGAAAAGATAAAGGGGTCTTTCCACGAACAGGAATTACAAAAGATCGAAATAGACCGTGAGAGAGTGTACCAGGTGGATAAAGTGTTGAAAAAACGCACGTTCAGAGGTGAACGACAGGTTCTGGTCAGCTGGAAAAATTGGCCAGACAAGTTTAATTCGTGGATTAAAGCCAGCGAGCTACAGCACGTATGAAAACAAAAACAAAATACGTAACCGCCATTCACAAACGTCAGTACGTCAACCCACGTCGCATGTAAAAAACCTACGTTGCCACCGCTCATAAACGTCATCACGTCAGATGACGTGACTCTGAGGGGCGGCTGTGGCGGAGTGGTTAGGGGAGTCGTCCTGGAACCAGAAGGTCACTGGTTCAATCCCCTGTCCAGCCATCTCAGTCGTTGTGTCCTTGGGCAAGACACTTCACCCACCTTGCCTACTGATGGTGGTCAGAGGGTCCGGTGACGCCGATGCATGGCAGCCCCACCTCTGTCAGTGCGCCCCAGGGCAGCTGTGGCTACAGTGTAGTTTGCCATCATCAGTGTGTGAATGTGAGTGTGAATGGGTGAATGTCTGTTAGTGTAAAGCGCTTTGGGGGTCTGGAGGGACTTGAAAAGCGCTCTATAAGTTCAGTACCATTTACCATTCAATGTCTGAATCAGGTGTGCTGGAGCAGGGAAAACATAAAACCTGTAGGGCTGCGGCCCTCGAGGACCAGGATTGCCCACCTCTGTCCTACAGTATTTTTACAGTCTTTATTTTACAGTTAAAATATATGTTTATTAAATAAAGTCTAATGTTACAACTAATCAGGGATCCCTTTAAGATTTAACAGACACATTATGTGTTTATCACAAAGTATCAGTATCGGATCAGTATCACCAATAC
>NW_013953813.1:76963-78840 GCF_001266775.1 Austrofundulus limnaeus
TTGTTGAATCTGACGTGACATGTTCGTACGAACCCTTTGTACGAACAAAAATAAGAGAAATTTAGGATAAGAATACGAACATGTTCTTGCATGAGGCCCAGTGTCTTTATGTCCCATTGTTCTTAGCTGAATACTTGTTCTTTTGCAGTTCTTTTTCAGTTGCAGCTTTTTTAACAAACTTTCAGTGCAAAATGTGCCTGTGCTGCCCAGATACAAAAATGCATACGTCTGCACAGTTGTATTAGTTTTTGGACTCCTGACTTGGACAGCAACAGCAGATAGAATCAAGTTATCATCATCACTGATCCTGACATGGCTACAGGTTTGAGTCATTGTGGAGGTAGGACTCAGTGGATTCTGCGGACATCCAGGGAAAGCTTCTGTACTTTCCTTATCAATGTGCAGGACACTGGGATGCCTTTGGTGACATACAGAACAATCCAGGCAACCTCTGCACTCTCTGCTTCTGTGTCCCAATTTGAAACAACCAAAACACATGCCCTTTACATTAATAAAGTTTACTTTAGCTTTATGTGGCTGCTCTTTGAATTTAAAACATTTGTCAGTTGTATGATTACTGAAGAGACAATACAAACGGCCATGGTTTTTGGAGGTCTTGCACTTGTTCTTATTTTCAGCTGCTTTCATTGTTCACTGCAATAACATTTGTGGCGAAACTGCTCCTCTTTTCTTCTGTTTTGTAAAGCTGCTGTTGTTTTTGGAGTTGAGCGGGTCCACAATATTGCCAAACAATGGATCAGATTCAACTTTAACTAGTTTTTCTATAAATCCAACAAGATCTATGAATAATACTCTGACCCCTAATTTCATGCAAGTCACAGACTACATTTCTCTTTTATCTTATAAGGCAGCTTTGAGGATTCTGCTCCACATATTCATTGGCAAGTCCACTTCTTTCATGTGTGTGATATGTTCTGTTAAGTTAGCGCATCCTTTCAGAAACAAGGAAAAAGACTGCAGTGATTCATATCCTCACTTTTAATGGCTGGTCAGTTGTTAAATTAATCCATATAGGCATGTGAAAGTTTGTGTTTGTTTCCAAAATGTTCAGAAGGAAGACTTTTAGCTTTGAGATAACCCAGTTCTTGATGGACCCAATTGCAGGCTGAAGGCAGGCTTTAAATAAATAAAAAACTTTATTTAAAGTAAAAATCTGGTGGGGCGGCAAAACAAGAATAACAAGCTGGAGAACCAGGAGTGGAAACCAAACAATGAACTGACACTAAAGTGGTGGAGAACGGCTGCTTAATTACAAACAAAGCTGAGTGGAAGTTGGAGGCAACTGGGTGATTACAAATGAGGACTGATGTGAAAGAACTGACTTGGAGACAGAAACCTCTGAGAAGATGGTGATGGACACTAAAGGGAGGCAGAGCATAACACAACACACACACACACAAGACACAGATCCACACAGTTCTGATGGTAAATGCTGACAACTGTGCACAAGATCTCTGGGCTGCCCCCTGGTGTATTGCTCTARAGTGCAAACAGTCCCTCCAGCTGGATGGTTTGGCCTCCACACCATTCTCAGTTGTTCTTAGAAATGATTTAAATTGAAGGGTCTCCATCAAAAACATGGTTGTTTCTTGGTGTTGACTTAGAGTTCCCCTTTTCATAATATGACTTCATGCCATCAGAACGTTTTGAGCCACACTGTGAATTTATTTCCAACGCACAACGTTTTGTATTTGCAGCTGCTAACGCAGTCTGAAGCTCAAGTTGCTCCTTTTCATGTTTTAGATTATCCTCCAGCTCTTCAAGCTGCTGTTTCCTTTTCAGTGCTGCAGTGAACTCCAGCAGCGCTGCCTTTTCAGCTTCAGCCCTGATGAGTGCTGATGTTGTGGAGGAGACAC
>NW_013953813.1:79840-81350 GCF_001266775.1 Austrofundulus limnaeus
GTCAATTGGACAGATGTTTGGACCGTCAATTGGACAGATGTTTGGACCGTCAATTGGACAGATGTTTGGCCCGTTAATTGGACAGATGTTTGGACCCGTTAATTGGACAGATGTTTGGACCCGTTAATTGGACAGATGTTTGGACCCGTTAATTGGACAGATGTTTGGACCCGTTAATTGGACAGATGTTTGGACCCGTTAATTGGACAGATGTTTGGACCCGTTAATTGGACAGATGTTTGGGCTGTTAATTGGACGTGTCGTTTGTTTCTCTGTTTTTCAGGCTGCATCCTTAATGAAGACAACTTTACCATGAGGTGTCCAGAACACAAGGTAAACAGATGTGGTCCTGGTCCGACCCAGGTCCAGTTCCTGGTTCTACTGTAAATATTTTCAGAACTTCTCCCTGATATTTATCTTTTGAACCCACCAGAACAAAGTCTGGACCACCACGAGCCGACAAGACAAGAGATGACAGCAAAACCCCTGCAGGTTCAAGCTTTTGATTGATTGATTGAATGAATGAATGAATGGTTGGTTGGTTGGTTGGTTGATTTGTTAGTTAATTGGTTGGTTGGGTGGTTTTTTTGGTTGATTGATTGATTGGTTGATTCATTCATTGGTTAATTGGTTGGTTGGTTGGTTGGTTGGTTGATCAGTTGTGTGGCTTCTGATTTGTTTTTCTTTCTTCTTCTGTACATCATGAAGGCTACATTCACTGTGCAGAACGATCAGATCTTCTGTGTTGGACCATGACAGTTTACAGAGGAAATATAGATGTTAACATGTTTCAGTCCGGGTTACATCTGCATACATGGCAACTCCTTCAGACATTTAGCTGTATCTTCACTCTCAAAAACCTCTGTTATGATGTAATGAAAACAGCTGCAGGGACGGGCAGATCTGTATGGAGGACTGAAACTGACAGAATTAGAAATAAAAGCAGAAATATATAAATGAACCAATAAATACACAAATACACTTAAAATGCACCATTTAAATTAAAAAAGGAGAACTTTACCTGATGTTTTATAATTTCATTGACACTCACATTTATTACTTCTTGTTTTTCTTTGTGTTTCTGTGCCTAATTTTTTTAACTTTTCACACAAGTCTTTATTTCCGTGTGTTGCTTTTACATTTCTCTGTTTTTACTTCACCTTATGCATTTCTGCTTCATTATGTAAATAAGGTGGGCAGTCCTTATTGGGTGAGCTCCATTCCTATTGGTCAACAGACAGGAAGGAGCAGAATTTACGTGCACATCTACTGTGCATGATTGTGCCTCAATTTACCTTAAAGTTTAAAGGAGGAAAACACTTATCTGTGCCATTGTTTTAAACTAACCTTTAACTTTTTAAATTAATTTAAATGGTAAATGGACTGTACTTATATAGCGCCTTTCTATCCATCAGGGACACTCAAAGCGCTTTACACTGCAGACATTCACCCACACATTCACACACACATTCACACACTGATGATGGCAAACTACAATTGTAGCCACAGC
>NW_013953814.1:0-937 GCF_001266775.1 Austrofundulus limnaeus
TGTGTCTGGTAGTGTCAACAAAAAAAAAAAAAAAAATGGGACCCCTTCCATCATTTAAGTTGCTCATCCCTGCTACAGACCAAAAAAAGGTTCTATATGCTTTGATAAAATAAAGATTATTTTTTGAAAGAATGCAAATCCCTCGTTGCCTTGCATGTTTAGATTTTAACCAATCATGTGGCATGATGTGTTGGCCTTCATAGTAAGTGTTGGTAGTTACACTCAGTTACTACTACGCTACGTTTTAGCTTAATATCTGTAAAAGTGACTGAGACAATATTGTGTTTGCTAAAATTCATGCAACTTTTTAAGAGTTTTATTAAAATTGATCAATTGGTTCATGAGGTATAAAAAGGTTTATGTGCTTTTTAGGCCTAATTTGAGCAAAACTGTTAATCTTTTCTTTATCTATATTGTCTATATTTGTGGTGTTGTTCCATGCCGCATTTGATTGACACTTCAAATGTCCACAGATCTGTTTTACTCACTTGTTCTGGTGTTTGGAGCCCTGGAGGTGTGCATGGTACTGCTCGATAGAGTTGAGGACCACACTGCAGACACTGCATGAGTAACTACTGCGCAAGCCTGGAGAGTGACAAACACAAAACCATGCAGAGGTTACTGAGAGCAACTTTGCAATGAAGAGTTCATGAAAATCCTCAAAAGCCATTGTCATCATCATTATCAGCCAAATCCCAAATACACAGGAATGAGGTCGATATAAGCAACAATAAAAACATGAACTGACACTAAGTAAGTATTTTTTTTTAACTACTCTCTGCAGTGCGGAGTAATTTTCCTAATTAGAGTGCATCTGGAAAAAAATCTGATTAGACTGATCATTAGCAGAAAACCAGTTACAGTTTTGGATCGTTAGATTAGTGCTTCCGTCTTTCTAGTGCCTGAATGTTTGTGTGTGTGTGTGTGTGTGTGTGTG
>NW_013953814.1:1937-2586 GCF_001266775.1 Austrofundulus limnaeus
CACACACACACACACACACACACACAAACACATGCACATACCATTCAATCAGTGTCCGACCAGAAAACCCGGGATTTAAACACCTGTGTGTGTGCAGTTGTGAGCACGCATGTATATACAAGATCTCTCCAACGGAATGTTTAAATAATGTTATTTTCAAGATTTGATCACTACAGCTAAACCTCCATCCTCACTCAACCTACAAAGATTTTACTGTAAAGCCTCCAGGCAATTTACTGTACATTTCTTCATGAAATACTAAAGTAAACTCCAGTTTTTAATTGACAAATTTCAGTTTTAAATTGTTGCCTGATTCAACCTCTCAATGCTCCATTAGCTTCTCTTCCTTCTGAAAAACACAATCACAACATTTATTTTCTGACAACTGTTTTCAGATGATTGAGCAGCTTTGGAAATCTGGTTTCTTGGGAAATTTCCAGGGCTGTTTCTAGTTGACCTTCACGCTCACTTAACGCAGCAACTCCCCCAGGTGTGTGGAGGTGAGAAAGTAAGAAGAATTTACTACTTTCAATCAACACAAAAACAAACTGCAAAATACAGAGAACCTTCTTTTAGGGGAGACTTTTTATTATGGTATGCACGACTAGTAATTCTCTTCACCATCCATCCATCCATCCATCCATCCATC
>NW_013953814.1:3402-11587 GCF_001266775.1 Austrofundulus limnaeus
AAGAGCTGACCTGCGTCTGACCTCAAAGTGCACAAGCGWCCAACTTGAAGCGTTGGATGCGATTTTTGCTATATTGCCTTATATGTATTAGCTCAGCGCTAGCGCAACAAACAAGCTGAACTGAGGTCCTCCATCCATATTTTCAGTTACAGGCTGAGTCTTTTCTACCTTCTCCTCTCTGTCAACGCTCTCTGGTTTCATTTAAAAGAGCCAATCGTCAGATATTGTCCAGGATTAACCTTCAGGGTGGATTTAGCTTGCTAGCAGCCTCATGCCAATGACCTAGTTGATGTCATCATTTACCCAGAATGCTTTGCGTGTAAATAAAATGTCCCCGTCCGTGTAATATATTTTTAAACTTTTAGTTTGAAAATTATAAAAACTGAACATCCTACAGTATTTTTACAGTCTTTATTTTTACAGTTAAAGTATATGTTTATCATATAAAGTCTAATGTTACAACTAATCGGGGATCCCTTTCAATACGACCTCCATCTCCATGGCCCTGATGAGACCGGCATGTGCAGAAGATGCGATGTCACATTCAGTACTCTGTAGTGGGATAAA
This sequence comes from Austrofundulus limnaeus, assembly GCF_001266775.1. Taxonomy (NCBI): domain Eukaryota; kingdom Metazoa; phylum Chordata; class Actinopteri; order Cyprinodontiformes; family Rivulidae; genus Austrofundulus; species Austrofundulus limnaeus. Next base: position 3,970 of record NW_013953814.1, read on the forward strand.
TGTGGATGCTACTTTTTAGTATGTCAATTCTGAAGTTGTTCAATCATAGCAGATTAAATAATTATCTGACATGCTTGTTTAGTTCAGTGTTTACATTTGAACTGCCCTCCGACTGGATGGTCCAGTGCAGCATTTTATTTTTTTGACTGGGAGCGACGTGCTAAAATTAAAGCTTCAATCCAGTAACTTCAGTATTTATATGGTCTGAGACAGACGTTACTTTCATATGATTCTGTGTCAGTCATCCAAAAAACTAAAAGAACAAGGACGAAACAACTGGACTTCCATTCTTTAGCTGAAGACGAATTCTAAAGACTTGGACTGATTCACTCAACCCCACCTCGCCAAAGTAAAAGTTGAATGAAATGTGACATGATCGTTTGACTGCAGTCACTTTGAAAAGACCAGGGTAATATTTGAAAAAGAATCAGATTTGTGACTTTGAGACGGTCATAAAAGAATCTGATGTGTTGCAATTGCCTGTAATGTGAATGTAACTTTAGACTGAAAAAATTATGGAATTTAAGCCTTTTTAATCAGACCCTAAAAATAACCTTATGTGCAATCTCCTGTAATACTGGGGCTTTTTAGGCTATTGTGATTTAGCTGTTGTGGCCATGTTGAGTGAAATTAGTTAAGTAGAACAAAAAAAAGGTGGTTTCCTATCATTGGGCCTCATGCAAGAAACYTTCGTACGAACAGATTTGTTCTTAAACTGTGCGTACGAGTGATTTAGGAGAATTTGTAGCATTCATCATTTTTTTTTTCGTATTCTAAGATTTTCTTCAGATACGAACAAAATTCACGTGTGGTCCAGACCTGTCGTATATTTTAAGAGCAGGTCAGTCTGCTGTTATCCAGACAGATTTTCTTCATTAATAACTTTATATTTCATTAGTTTGAAGATATTCTGAGTTGAAAATAAATCACACTCTTGAACAGGCATGTCCTCAAGGAACGGTCTCCTGCACGTTTTAGTTTTGTCTCTGCGTCAACACAGCTGATTCAAATAGATGATTTACCTGCTCAGTTTGCCATCAAGGTCAACAGAGGCGCATTAATTAAGCACTCATTAGGTTCAGCTGTGCTGAACCAGGGCAGCACCTAAAACATGCAGGACACCGGCCCTTTAGGACCGACTTTGGACACCACTGCTCTATAATTATGTTGAAAATAGGCTATTCTGTTTAAATTAGAATTATAATTTTAAATGTAATAATGTAGACTAACAACATAAATTGGTTAAATTAAAATAAATTGGCTATCAATTTTGTTGTATAGCACTACAATATTAATATGAAGTTAATTGAAGTTTTGAAACATTTTAAAATGCCTTTTTTTTTTCAGAAATGCATCCGACACTTGACAGTCGGGGTGGGGGGCTTGCGATGCGTGACTGCTCTTCTGAATAAATTAAAACTATGTAACACAGTTGTTTTCACTGTAATTAAAAATAGCTGACCAAAGAAAAACCGGAGCAGGGCTACAGAAAGAGATAAATGTGATTTAGATTTTTATTTCTGCGACTGTACGACCCACGGGAGACATGACATTAACAGCACTAGTCATTTCATTCCTTGGCTTTAAAGCAGATCCTTTCCAAGCTGACGCTACTAAAGATGACTCTTTTTTTGTGGATCTCGAAGAGCAGAACTTCWCTCTCCGAACTCATAAAGTTCTTCTTTTTTTACTTTGCAATGTCACTTACGAACACTTCCTGGCATGTGTGGCAGAAAACGTATCCTTATATGGCGTTTTTGGGGTGGTAATTATGCTAATCTCTCCTRGTGCGCAAGCACCTGGATACGCATTCAACAGTTTACGCTCCTCATTTACACACTTTTCCTGAAGATAGAAGAGTTTGTTGAATCTGACATGGCATGTTCGTATGAAGCCTTCATACGAACAAAAGTCAGAGAAATTTAGGTAAAGAGTACGAGCATGTTCTTGCTTGAGGCCCATTGTTTTTTTATCTGGACAGAATATAGAACTGCAGCAATAAAATATTTTTCCAAAAGCCCCTTTGTGGTTGATTTGTTTCAAGTTTATGGAGCTCTTACAAGCCCAGAAAATGTGGGTCGTGGTTCATCATGGGTGTGCCACATCAAATGAAAGTCTAAAAATGAAGCTAAATTTGAAAAGAGTCATTCAGTTTATTTAAGTCAGATTTAAAATATATCTAATATGTTTGATTCCCAATATGAATAACCATCATTGAAGTTAATTTAGAGTAAACAACCCACGATGCCTTCAAATAAATAAAGAATCTGATGAATTATGATCAAATCATGATTAATTTTTTTATCAGACTTTATCAGTCTGTTTAGATCCAGTCCTTAAGGGAACAATCTTTTTGTATGTGATTACTTTAAAAAAAAAAAAAAAAAAAAGATTTGAGACTTGATGCCCAACACAAGTATCTACACTGCCTGAAGATGATCACCAGCGTGTGTGTAAGTGATGTTCGACTGTGTCACAGGGAGCGCTATCGCATGGGAATGGGGGCCATCTCTGTCCCAGAACTCAGGCGCAGTCATCAGTTACACACAGTTTTCTCTCCGCTTCAGTAACAAACCCTCCCAAGTCTGCTCACACAAACACTCACACAGAAGCGGGCAGACACAATCCCATCCTAGACGCTTATCTCACTGCTTCTACTTCTTCACTCAATCTCCAGGGAGTGAAGACAAAGCACCGAGCCCGTCTTGAGGGGTTTCTACTCCTGTTGTGATTTATGTAAAGACACAGGCGAGTCAGCCGGGCTCCAGCACTTCAAAAGGGGGCCGCACCCTCTGTGACTCCCTCGTCCTCCCTATGTAAACCACCTCCGAGGATTTCAGTGGGATTGTACTGTAGTTACGGATAACAATCCCCTCAAGCCTTGTGCGGTCAACTGCACAAGAAAAATACTAAAAGGAAGAACTTGTGTTCACATAAACACTGGGCTTATTCTGTGAAATGTTTTGCTCGTGCACAAAGGAGACAGGACAGAATAATAAAGGTACAGGAAAAAGGTCAGCAATATCAACAGGACAAATGCATCACAGACATTCTTAGGAAGAGAGGAAGAAAATTACAAAAAATATAAGATTCACAAACACTTTGTGGGGAGCTAATGAAGATGACTGATGAGACATGATGGCAAATAGGAGCTTGTCACAGGGCACAAACACAAAAACAACCAACAAGAAGACAGAATGCAACAGCTAAAAAAAGAAAAGAAAAGAGAAAATAAGACTCTCACAAAGGGGAAAAAGGAAAAGGATAGAGATAAATCTACGCTGGACCGTGACTGAATTTCTCATCCCCCTCCCTCCCCTCCTCTCTGCATCAGCAGCAGCCACCTCACCTTCGACCCCTCTTCTGAGATCTACTCAGCGCACCTGTGACTTTGCACCTGAAGTGGTGCGAAAAAGCCAATCAGATGTGAGAATTTGACGCCGCTGGAAATGTGTCTGAAATAAACAACGAAAGAGCGCTGTCAATAAGAGTCAAACTATGACGGGCAAAGTGTTTTGGGACCGACGGCATCAGGAAAAAAAAACACTTGACTGATGGCAGATATTATCGAAGATGTCAAATCTTTTCATTTCCATTATGGAGACGCCTAGAAATAGAGCTCGCAGGGAAGCATTGCTCTTCACCAAATGCAAGAATATATATATATAAAAATGAAAACGACTGTTAAATATTTATATATGCATATATTATATTGTGTTTGGTCAAAATAATGAAAAATAACTGAATTCCTGGGATCTGGGTCACAGTGTGTGGATGGAGGACGATATCTAACATGACACTTTTAAAGCCTCTGAGCCACTGTAGGCGGCAACATGATTCATGCTTTTAATATGATTGGCTTCTTGAGATGATGGTTTGTGTCACGGCACCTGGAGCACGCAGTGATCAGCGCAGCTTTGGCTCGCCGGGGTTTTACATGTGCTTGGCAGCGACCGTGTAATGTTTGCCACGAGTGCGTAAAGTTTGTGCGATGCGTGCTGCAGCACAATGATGTTTAATGGTATCACTCGGCAAATAGACAGAAAAGCTCGTTTTTGCGCCAAAAACGATTCATTATTTCTTTAAAACGATCCCTCGGGCAGAGATTTGTAAGAATGCATGCAAATCTATGCTTTCTTTACTGCTACATTTGCGCATGAAACTGTTTGTGTGGGAGATGGAGGGAAATAAAGGGTGTGAGAAAGACATCAAAATTAAAGCAAAGGACTCACCATGACAACTGTATTTCATGTCAGCTTTACAAACAGAACATTAAAAAAATCTTCTAGTTTTGACCCGTTTAGTTATCATCTTGTGTGGGACTCTTGCTCGAACTCTGAGCATAAATAATACAGTTCTGGTCTATGGGGGTTTTAGTGTTGGAAATATTTTCTTGTCTAATGTCCAGTTTTTGTATTTAAAATGCGGTTTGCTGTTTTCGATTTCTGGATTTTCCTGCAGTTGCCTGTTATGAACCACTGTTGTTGTGGCTCACACTGATTAGCCACGTTAACTTGCCTACTAATCACTACATCAATTCTTTTGTTTCCTCTTTTGGTCCGTGTTTTCCATTTGTACTCTGATTCATTTTCAATTTTTGTATTTRCTGCATCCTTTCCCCCCAGGAAACAAAAATCCACTTTTTTCTAGACTGCCACTTATTTAATCAAATCCTACTTGGATGTTTTTATGTAAATACTTACCAAAGGATCACATAAATAATGRTTGCTGAGCACTTAAAGGATTAAACATTATATTTCCAAACAAAATTAAAGAGGTTTTTAGTCTATTGCTTCTTTGCCCTAAGATCTTTATCTTAATAAGATATCTAAAATTTGTTTAGATCTGTTAAGTAAATTTAAATGCTACAAATTCATGTAACATTTACTCTCATGATTATCTAGTAAAAGTTAAGAATATAGTTAAAGATTTGTGAATAAATCAGATAAATTTTACTTAATTTGCTCAATTAAATCTTGTAACATACGTATACTTGATCAAATTAAGTAAAATTTACCTGATTTATTCACAAATCTTTAACTATATTCTTAATAACTTTTACTAGATGATGATGAGTGAATTCATAGCATTTAAATTTACTTAACCAACTTTACTGCAAATTGTTACGAGGATTGTTTCTAGCAAATCTTACAAGTTCTTAATAACAATGCACATGCGTCAAGCACAATTAATGTAGCATGACACCTCACAGCTACAGAGAGAAGTGTAGCTCTTGTTGTAGTTCAAGACTTCACCACCAGGTGGCAGTTTTGAAGAACCTTTATTGGATTCTTTTTCATGAACAAAACAGACAAAGTAAAACTCACAGGTCTTATTGATGACTAGGCCTACCACTCTCTCTTATGGTTACTTCTGCTGAACGGTTTAACACAAGTTAACAAATAATGAACACACAAATTAGAGTAACACAACAGACTAATTGCTGAAAGAACAATGTTAACCAATTCCCTAAAATGATTTAACAACAACAAACATGAATCCTACCCACAATCCTCCACTGCAGTCACATGACAAACAGCCAAACACAGCAGAATGCTACAACATGCATTCCCTGTTCCCTGACAACTAAATATCACTTACATTATGCCATCAAACTATTGCACACCAACAAATGTATTCAAGCAAAAAAAAAAAAAKAAAAAAAAAAAAAAAACAGACAACTTATGTTTTATTTCGACCATGTCTTGTCCTCTCCTTGAAAAGTGAAGCAAGGGAATGAGGATCAGCAGCCTTTGTGTGCGCATGCACCCTCAGTTTTAGCCCAAAAGAGTAGAAGTTAATATTCATGTTTATGTGCTGTCCAGAAAAAGCACTTAAATATTACTGGCAAAATAATATTAGCATTTACTTTTTTTGTACAGTAATTTTGATATATAATATAATGCGTATTGTTTATTTAGTAAATTCTAGTAGTTCAGAAATTTTGATATTTTTTTTATAAAATTTAAAYGAATAATTAAATAAATGTTACTACACCTAAAAATCCTTTTTTTTCAGTGCAGGACAGGGGTAATGTGTAACTTCTGTTACAGGAAGTTTTTAGCAGTTGAGTTAAATACAGGTGTAGATTGCCCTGCGCACACACACACACACACACACGCAAGCACGCACACACACACACACACACAAAGATTCTGTCTGGTAGTCTGGTAAATGGTTGCCTTTAGAGGTGGCTTTTTATCTGCACACGTTTGGTAGTCTGAACACAATCCACCCTGAGCCAAGCTGTATGACCTCCAGCTGAACTGATCTGACTCTACACAACCGGAGGAGCAGCTAAAGCCTGAGCTCACTAATCAAGCACATAAGAATGCTTAAAAAAATCACTAATATTTTACACAAAGCTTTAATGTTTTAAAACAAAAAAAAAGAAGTAAATTGGCGAAAAAACACGTGTACCGTACAACCTTTCTTGAATCACAGTTGCTGCTTTTGACCACCACACCAGCGTAGCAAACAGTAGAACATTATGTAAATTAAGCCCATTGAGAGCTATAATGTGCATAAGGCAACATTATCCTCATAACATAATAGTAGCATTGAGATGACATTATGCTGCTGAAAGCCTGCAGCTGGGTGGGTCTAAAAGCCTGGTAATTTACTCCTTTTCTACAAAAAAAAAAAAAAAAAAAAACTAAAACCACTGACACTGTATATAGAAAGTTAATTACACAGATAGGTTAACTCATTTTAATTCTCTTAATTTTGAACTTGTACATCAATAAACATGTTGTTTAAACCTTTTATTTATCAGACCATAAAAATGTCAAAATTTCCTCTTGAGTGTTCACAAGAGTGTGTAAGCATATGTTACTGATGTTGTGGCAGTATTACTATTACTATATAAAGAATGTTATTTTTAACACAAGGGTTGCTACCAGTGCTAATTTCATCTGCCGGTAACTGGTGTGGTTTTCATCAGTATGACATGTGGGAAATGTACACCACGTTGACAGGCGTACAGTACGGAACACTTCACCACCCACACCACCACAGATCTCGCATTTTATCACCCACTTAACCTCCTTCGTCCCGCAAAGTCACACCACCCTGGCAACCTTCATTTGTCACTGCGTGGGGTTCAGGTTCGCGGCGCTGACCTGTGCTCTCCGTGGCATCCAGACTGTCTGCTAGCTGCTCCAGGAGGCGCGCCCTGGCTGCGTTCCTGCGGTGTTTCTTCCCCTCGTAGTGCTGCTGGGCCATGAGCGGGTTGTTGAACCAGGATCCACACAAACAGCAATACTTCCCGGCCTCTCTGCCGCCGTTCCCGCTGATCTCCGTCGAGGGCCAGGGCAGGGCCGGGGCAGGGGGCGGGCACGCCGAGGGGTCTGAGGTCAACGGGGTGGAAGGTGAGGAATCTGTGGGAGATGAAGTGAAAAGATAGCGTTTCAAAGCAGGCGGTGCAGGATGGGAGAATTATATGGGGTGCTGTTTGTAAAGTTACACAGTCAAAAATTACCATCAATAATTTTGTTTTATTCAGCCTTTTATAAGAAAAAAAAGAACAGATTTATTTTTCAAAGTCAGTTTTTCACCATATGATTCATACATTTATAAATGTCATAGTTTATAAACTAAATATTTAACTTATAAACTA
>NW_013953814.1:11613-29297 GCF_001266775.1 Austrofundulus limnaeus
ACTTATGGTCGATGCTTGTATACACACCATAGCACGCTTGTGTGCTGTTGTTTTTTGAAAATGATCATTTGCGTCTTTGATCTTCTGTTTATGTAGCATACAGAGTAACAGCAACACTAAAGCTGAGGTAAATTTGGTCAAAAACAGACCTGCAGATGCCTGTAAAGCCAAATTGGATGCATTTTCCTGCAGCGATACTGCACAGCTACATTCATCTGCCGCCACCGCCGCCATCTTGATGCTGCTTTTATTCCAGTTCGTTGGTCTCTGAGGAGCTCTGGCATCGATTGGTGATTTAATGAAAGTGTCTGTTCTTCCTCCCCGTTCCTCACTTCTCCTCCAAGTCACTTTGGTTAAAATGTCTTTGTTAATCAGATTTCAGTTAAAAGCCATAAATAGAACTAGAGGTCTTGTGATGTACTCTAAAATACTTTGATTTTGACTCTGTCTTTTGTTTTTCTACAATCTTCTCATGTCTTCAAGTAAATTTGGTGTTTCTTTGTTTTTCTTTAATTTCGTTAGCGAGCATGTGTTTAAAAACAACACAGAATGACAAGAACATATTACAAGCCTTAGGTAAAATGTTGGCAACAATGAGATGTAAACTTTCATTTATTTTATTATTTTATTTTTTGTACTTTACTGCAATAACTCACGGTCAGGTTTGTAGAGTTGTTGAGGTTTTTATCTGATCATCTTTTTATGATTCTTAGAGGTCTGAAGTGTGGCCAGAAATGAGGTGGTGGACATCTTGATTGTTTGTTCATTCCAGTCTTTTTTTCCCCTGCTGTCTGTGTCTGATGTGATTTACAATTTTTAAAGTTATTACTCTGAAAACCAGAGGGGGCAGCCTGTGGTTTCCTGACCAGACTTTGGGAACATGAAGGGTATTATTTTTACGAGGTATTCACACACAAAGAGCCACTTCTCTCTTCTACCCACGTGTATTCAAAACTAAAGTGACAACTAGGATTATTAAATAGAAAGGACCATTTTTAATTCTCTAGTGCAGAGTCACACCACCTAATGATATGACTTTCATGAAGAGATTAACATTAGAAATGTTTTTCTGCCTTCTCTTTAATAAAACCAGCATCAGAAGTTTGTAAATAAACACTGAGTTTCGAGATTAGACAGAACTTTTTAGACTGAAATGAGCAAATGTATGTTTATAAAAAATAAAATATTAAATGACATTTGTTTTGTCTTTTAAGTATAAAGGATGTACATCAAAGATAATTGCATTTAACTATCAGAAATGTTTTTATAAAATTATTTGAACTGTATGCATAATATCGTTCTATGATTTAAATATGAAGTTTGAAAACGACACCATAAAATAAAAATTTGTTGGCCTACAAACCCTGATTAGTTGTGGTAAAAGATTCTTTAGGAGACCGTATCGTTCTTTGGATAAGACGAGCAGCTCTTGGACCGCCACGAGGTCTAATCATCACATTGTTCCTGATGAATAGCCAGCCAAAATGATTATGCACTCTACAAAAACTCTTAATTAGCAAAATCTCTTCCTCAATCAAGGATCTAAATTACATTTGTACAGTTCAGTGATTACTGACCAAAAGGAGGATTCTTGAGCTGTAAAGAATAAGCTGGCCCATAAATGGTCCCACTGAATGGGTGACCACTTACTGAATGAATCATGTCCTAATAATTAAATTGTATGGCATACCAAGAGTGTTAACTTCAGTGAATGCACACTGAGCAGTTCTGACTTCTCAAAAGGCTTTTAAAGAAATTAAGTGATGGGCTGAGACAATAATTTCTCTTTTCTGGATCATTGATTGTTCTCTCTTTTTTTTTGGCTTCTTCAGATACATTTTGCTTCACCTCTTGATTTATATTCTAGGACCCTTGTCCTGTTCCTATAACCTCAGAGAGGTAAAGCTATAGGAGATGCATAGATCTGATAACTGATCTAATGGATCTCTCTTTCTCTCTTTCTCTAATTTATATAGAGAGGAGGAGAGAGAGAGATTAGGTGAACATGGTTCTCTTGGATTTTTTGTTTTATTTTATTTTACTTTGCTGTTGCAAACTAAGTTGATCTAATGATATATTTATGGTTTTATCTTATCAATGGAATTGATACTAGAATTAAATAAACAGTAATGGCTTCTTAGTTACAACATTTTTATGTCTGAATCTTTCAGGATCACAATGTTTAACATAAATTGGAATTTGAATAGATATAGTGTGCCTATCTATCAAATCTTGCAAAAGTTCACCTTTCATTTGACGGATCTATGTCTGTCAAACGTATTACATATATCCGCTAATGGCTGTGCTTAACCTTTACAGAGACAAGCTGGTCCAGAAAGCTTAATATTGCAAGTGGAACACAGAGGCCTTAGTGCCCTCTTGATGGGGACAGCATAAGGAACATTTGTTCAGGGCTTCGGGAATGTCAAAACCAGAAAGATATTTCAAATCATGACAGAGCATTTTTCCTTGCCTTGGATCTCGTTTAATTAACAACTAAAATCTGTTGGCACTAGACAAATACTGAACAGAGAGCAGAATTTAGTGATATAGAGCCTGATACTCCATGATTTATGTATCCAGTACCTTCATAATATTCGTTTTTATTTGTCAAAACCATATAAGCAACATATCACAATATAAAAACAATGATTAAAGTCAGTTCTTTCTCTTTAACATCCAGTTCTTCTGATTTATCTGCCAAGCATTTGAATTTTGAATGCAAYGATTTTGCCATTTATGAAACATTTTTTAGCCATTTAAATAATTTTACTTTTATCAACCTTCTTAATCAATAAGTAGAACTGTAAGCTATTGTCATTCGTCACCCACAAACCATCACTCCTGATGAGTGATAGGTCTCCCATGCAGTCTGTAGCAAAAATTACTCATAAAGACGGATTAGGGCAAAATCAGAACTTTCCTCTTATGAAACTTCAACATATCATCRGAAAAATAGCTTTCTCAAGTCAAATGGCCCTATGATCTACAAGCATTTCTGAGCACAAGGCCGGGGTATTGTGTGTGTGCCATGAAGCTTATTTTATAGGGTCSATGATCGATGTTGTTTAGAGCGATTTAAGCGCCCCTTATGCTGGTGTCAGCATCTGACCCCTCCGCAGTGATAAAGCTATCAGAAGGAAAGAGAAGAAGCAGAAGTGAAATATGGAGGGAGGGACATGTGTGCCAGATAAACTCCTGCATAGTGGGCACCCATCCAGCTCTGGGAGGAGAAATGCCTTCACTCTTATCTGCATAAATCATCGGCGTACTGAGGCAGGGATTTCAATGATTTTGCCTGTTAAGCCCACTAAGAGTTCAACTTCCAAGACTTCATTTAAATCAATCACTTAAAATAACTTGATCGATAAAAAAATATGATGCAGGTTCAAATAAAAGTTAGTGTCTACAGGCTGAAAGCTGTGCAGCAGGTAAAATATATTTATTAGTCTTTATAGAGGATAGTTACAATCTAATTTGAAAATATTACAAAAAAAACTAAATAAAACGTTTAAATATTAACTTTATTCTTGTAAGTTAAAAAAAAGGCAGAAGAAAAAGACAAAAAGTATTTTTCATCGTAGAGGTTACTCTTAGAACAGTATTACAAAACCCAGTGGAACGATAAGCCCACCACTGATTCTTATAAAAACACTACCTGAAATGAGTAGTTGCGCTTGTCATGTGAAATTGAGACCTATTGGTTGTAATCAGGAAAGGCGACAGGCTCATCCCCTCCAAGAGCTGCTCACCTTTGCCCTCTTCCTGTAACTCGTCGTTTCAGCCTTCGTCAGCTCCATGTTTTATTCCCCATTTCTGTCTACTCACATTTGCCTCGTCATTTTTCACCCTGCTGACTGATTACACTGGTTACACTGTTGAGACAATCTCCTCTTACAGCTCCTTGTCCTCTGTGGCTTTATGACATTATTACATCTTTATCACCACCATCAATACTTCTGGCCCCATGGTGGGATGTTTCGACATCCAGTTCAGAGCAGAGACAAAGACWGGAAGCTTAGCCCACATCGATACAATCCACACTGCAGTATTTATRGTAATATTTGCTGGACAGAAACAACGACCAACATCCCATTCATAACATGAACATAGTACCTAGTACATAGTAGTAGCCTTACCGGTACTTATAATTTATTCATAAACCTGTGCTTGTTTGATTTATTTACAAAAGCTTGTGGACTTTGTTTTTACTGTCAGACTGCACAAACTTAACTTTATAACTTAACTTTATTTAAATATGTAATAATATGTGGTGATACATTTGATATCATTTATTTTGTTTGTTTGTTTTGCTTTTTGTTTTTTGTTTGTTTAGCAAAATTCAATTAGAAAACTGTAAATCTCACACTAAGTTCAGCCACTTTCACATAAAGTTCATGGAATCAAAGATTTTAAAATGAGAATCAATGAAAATATAAAAGACGGAATATATATTTTTTCAATCATTAGCTGCACATCATGTGTGAAAACAAATTGCACATTATTGTTTTATTTCAGATTTTGATTTTCCTCGCTGCTCACTAACCCACTTTTTTTGTTTTGTTTTTTCCAATAGATTTGTCGCCTGATAGCTCTCATTTCAATTTCAGCTATTTATTTGTCAGCCTATGACACTGGTGTCAGTGTCATATTTTTAGGTAGAATTATAAAATTCAAAATAACAGAAAATATGATTGAACTTCTGTATCAAAACTTTGTAAAATTTTTAAAAAGATAGCAGTTTCACTAAAATAATTGTATGCTGTCACTGTTTTAGTCATCAATTAAATAAACTTCTCTGAGAATGTATTTTTGAGTCTTATTAAAATAGGTTCTCACAAAACAGTTACTAAGTTAAAATACTGTATGTTATTTATTGGTTTCAGTTAGGACAACGTTATCTCACACTCACTGAAAACACTTTTTTTTCATTTAATTTTCAATAAATTKCATGTTTTCCTGCGAAGTAAAACAAATTAAATGTTGGGGTGCAGCATTTCTTATTAAAATGTTCAAAGCTATTTAGAAGAAAACATGCCATTTTTATCTGTTTTGCAGTCGTTTAGTTCCTGTTTACCTGAAACTGCTCTATTTTACGAGTGTACATTTTTACACATTAGTGTCGATTACCAGAGCTCAGTCACGCCTGCCTGTCCTACTGTGTATCTGTGACAAAGACAGTTCAGGCAAACAACGGCAATGACTCATGCAGCAACTTGACTGGAATGGTGAATTTTAACATGAGAGGAGCATATCGGTCTCACAATAGACCGCTTTAGGGTCAGAGGAGCGGTGAAACTGTGGCAATTACTATTGACATCACGCTAATTGTTGCTGAATAATTAATCCTCATCATTTTGGAGTACAGAGACCTCAGAAAGGTGAGCTGGGAGTGGCAAAGTTTAACTCAYAGTGAAATAGTGACTAATTAGAATTAAAATTGCATTTTTACCATAAAACATATTACTATTATTTAGTTTAGTTTTGTTCACATTTAAGGAGAGACACTGGTGATAAAATGGTCTTCAAGACAACAGTTTATCAACATTATATATCGTACAAATTCCAAAATTCTTGCCCAGCCAAACTGTGTACATAATGATTATACAATGAATACACAGCTTTAATGAAAGCAGTTCAGTTTTTATCCTATGTAAAGGCACAAATAGTGAGTTAGGTGAAACTTACTGGAAGCCTTTAAAGAGTTTTGCAGTACATGTCTGCCCTCTGTTGGACAAGTTTAGTCATGGAGAAATCTTTTCACTTAATAACATCATGATCAAAGTTTTTACAGAAATATCTGGTGGTTTTCTCACAGAAACAAGCTGAAAGTCAGAAATTGTTTATACTGCTTGTATTGCTCATAGAAAAAACAATGCAGCTGCAACTTCTTCAATTTTTAAGCACAATTAGCATAATTTTGTGTTTGTTTAAAATAATTTTGAAGAAAACATGTTGTTTGAAGTAATAGAGTAATAGGTATTATATTACACAAAAAGTCTCAAACCAACAACTGCCTACCATACACAAATTTGTATACTTAGCACAAAAAAGTTTGGACATTTGTGTTTGGTAGATTATTTATTTGTTGTATCGATGCTTATTGGCAATCCATCTTATTGCGGACACATGATTGGCAGCACCTGGAGGTACCAGCAGCTTAAAACAAGAGTCAATTACAACAGCAAAATAAGCTGTTTGGAAAGTTTTTCATGTGTGCAATCCACATAGCTGTAATGCTCATCCCACAAATGCATGTTCCTTACAAATACAGCTCCATTTAAAAGAGAGATTATAATCCTTTACAACAGTATAAGCTTGATTGCCAAGAACCATTGTTCTTCAAACACCATGAAGTTTGAAACCACCTCTTTTAGTTTATTGGTACTTACCATTTTTTTCTTAGACTTTTTTTATGATGCAACTTAAAAAGTTTAAAAATTAATATCCATTGAGAATTCATGATGAATCAGAGATTTTCCCAGTTAGTTTTTTTTTTCTGTCCTTGTTTAGTTTCTGTTAGGGAAAACAATTGTTTGTTTGTTTTAAACAATAACAAGTTTCCACATTTTGTTTTAACATTCAGATTTAACCTTAACCTTTTTCATCTAAACATGCTGTTTATATTTTTTCATTTTCAATTTATTTATACTGTTTATGTCCATAAATATGTTTATTCTGCTTTCCTCCAGAGTGTTTATATTTTTTATCTTATTCTAGTTTGCTTAACTTTTATTCTCCAATTATTTTACTTGAACAGTTGCACCTGTTAAGAACTGTAATTTCCCTCGGGGATCAATAAAGTGTTCTGATTTCTATGTTACAGGAGAAACTTTTGATCTGTCTTCAGTAAGACAATGTTGCCATCTAGTGACTAAAATCAGGACAATTCTAAAAGATCCAATAGGTTTTGTTGTGAAATAACTGTTTTTTCCCTCAACAAATAGGAATAATTTTGGATGTTCTTAAATTGTTTATTTTATTTAAACCATTTTAGCTTCAGGAGGCATTTAGCACATAAGTCCCTCAAACATCTGATTTGCACTGATCAAAAGAAAGGAATGAACATTTACAATCGTTATTTATCTTTACAAATATGCGTTACTTCCATAAACACATTACAGATAAACCTTCGCAGGCAGCATACATTCTGTAAGTTGACTTTTATTTTGATGAAAGTTTTGTGCAAGTTTAACAAAAATTYTGTTTCCTCACACTCATGTATTCATTACTGGGTGGAAGGGCTATAAATGCTGCACTATTCTATCACTTTCACTTCTATATGATGTCAAATTCAGTGACTCACTTTTTGCATCATGACATTCATTCAGTTTCTAAAAGTCCTTCTGCCCTTCATATGTTTTTCACCCAACCTTCTTCCTTTCCATCTATACCTCATTTAAAACAATTTCATTCACTCGTTTTCTATACCTGCTCTATTCTGCCCAGGGTCAGGAGAGAACTGGAGACAACTGCAGCTGTTTTGATGAAAAAGAGAGGGTACCAGGCCGGGCAGGTCACCGGTCTATTAAAGACCAACACAGGGACAAACGAAACAAACAGCTGTCAACTTAGAAACCACACTGAACTGAGAATCACCAGCTGTTTTCACAATGGACTAAAACGTATTGGCTTATTTACATTTCCTCACATGTAATGTAAATTAGAAAGACACGACTACATAAATCAGCCATGACATTATGACCACTTAATATTGAATACTTAGGTGAAACAATGAGTGAATATCAGGTGTGTGTCCTGAAATCATTGTTTGCAAAATAGCACATTTCAAAGAGTGATTGGTTTCAAACTTTACATAATTCWAAGATTTTCTTTAAAAGCCCTGGCCAAGGAGGAAACAAAAACAAAGGATTACACCACTTGTAAAGTAATTTGCAGCTAATAATGAAATATTGGGAAGCCAAGATAGTAGAAAAGTTCAGATACATGAACACAGCACTACGATGGAACAAAAAACATGAATGAATCAACTTTAATCTCCTTAAATGGTTATTGCTGTCGGAAATCACAGGATCCCTGTTATCAAGGCTGATTTCCATTGTTCATTCAATTCTTCCATTGTCCTCAAAATGTTCTCCTTTAAAATCCTCTTAACGTTTAATATTGTAATTGGTTTTCATTTTTGAATAAAACAATGCTGATTGTTTGCATGCAGCAGTTCCATTGCGGCTACAACAAAAACCTCTATTATTAATTTTTGCATGTGAACAACTCCAGACACTTTTAGTTATTTTGCCTCTAAGTCTTAGAAAAAATATTTGTTTGTTTGTTTGTTTGKTTGYTTGYTTGYTTGYTTGCTTGCTTGCTTTATGTTATTAATGTAATCCTTCATTTCCCTTTTTTGTTAATTGTTCAAACTACCTTGAAAAAGACGAGACATGGTTTTCGAATGTTGAACTACTCCAGACTAATCCAGACAATTTGTCTTTTCAGTGTTCACTTTTTTATTTTGGGATAATATTTTTTTAATTTAATTTGGTGGTTGCCATGGAAACTGAATATTAGAGCTAACCAAACCTTATTTTGATCATGATTACACACAAACTCTGAAYGTTCTTGTTTCCATCTTCCTCAATGATTCAGCAAAGGTATAGATGATTTGTCTTTATTTACTTCAGTTCATTATTTGATTCATCAGYTTCACAAAGTCCCTGCAGTAATACGTACTTTCTTTGTCTCCTAAGTACGTTGTTTGCCTTACAGTGAAGTTGTCGATACACAGACTTGRTTTTCGCGGATGGGCTTGTTGAACCTTTTCACTTCTGTGCTTCTGACTTTTGATACTCCCATATGGTTTTATCCAAAGAAGTTCGCTGCTTATGTGATCTTATTTATAACAATATAAAGTGTCATTGTTCTGGTGAGGAGAGTGTTACACAAAACCAGCAAAAACTGTTGTTTTCTTTCAGCTTGAGTGTCCACAGTGAACGAACATGTAAAAAACATTTGGCAATTGTTTTAAGCCAGATGCCTTTCCTGAAGCCACCTGGGCTGGAACCCATAACCTCAGGATTACAAGACTGCAGCACTGACCACCTATAGCCACTGAAACCCCCACATAACTGACAGATGTATACCACAGTAAAAGTATTTAACCATTCTTTGTTATTTAGCAAATGTTCACCACATTTTTGTTTTCCTCTTGCATCAAAGCACAACAGTACAATACAGTACAGGAAACACTTGCACATATGCTTTTTTTCCTCCTCTGTAATCACACATGCATGCATAATGAGAGCAATACTGAGATCAATCTGCAAAGAGTATCTTGCTAAATGGAGAATTTGGTGATCAAATCGCCAATCAATTTAAAGATTACCGCAATATCTCTGAGCTGCAGCCAGTTTTAAAACAGAGATCATTGTCAAACAGGGAGATCATAATCATTAATTTTCCATACTTGTTTTATCCTGATCAGGGTATTTACGAAATGTGCTTTTTTTGTTTTGCAAAGCCACAAACCGATGACTTATTAAAACAGAAAAAGGCACATAGCTCAAGGGATAAAAAGCATTGTGTTTGTACATGAAAAATGGCAACAGCTATTTTCCTGGCAGCTACGTAGGTTGCTTTATTTACTAAAGAAGTGATGACTCATCAAAGCTCAAATCAATTTACTTTGGGTAATGATTTTTCACCACAAAAATCATGTCAGGATTCTGTACTAGATTTTTTTTATCGTGTGTGAAGGTGACTACACACAGCTTTAATTAAAAAAAATAGTTTGGCTCTGGATTAAAGYATTAGAAAACGAAAGTAATATTCAATGAAGGAATTTGTCTTGCATGCAAAAGTTTTAAACAAATAGCTTGTGTGCTCGGTCAGCACCAAGAGCATGTGTTGGAAGTGACGTTCACTACTATCGTATCAAATTTCAGCATAATACCTTTAAAGGGAGCATGATGCATTTTCCATACAGTTCAGTTCTACACCACAACCAAGTTACTATGTTACCTTCACTTGTTATRAAAATGTATATCAAAAACTAATTTGACGTTGCATCATAGCCTTCAGTTTGACCTGTCTAAGAACTTCTTACCGTTTCCAACACTCCCACTTCAGCACATCTTCACAACAATGCTTTGGRGAATGGGTGCTAAGTGGGGCAGGAACTCAGCTGCAGACTGAGCTCCAGGGAGGAACTATTTTCTACCAAAGCAATATTATTTTCAGAATAAAGGTCCTGAAAAACAAAATAAATCTTGCTTGTTGGTCTTTAATCTGAACTTACTACATCTTTCCATACCATGCTCTCATGTTGTACAGCTGACATACTGGGTTTTCAGGACTAGGTAGTCTGCACAGGAAGCAGTGTGATGCCTTGTACTGTCAGTAGGAAATGCTTAGCAACATGAACGTTAAACTGCAGGGGTCCCAATGTAAAAAAGAGGAGCTAAGACAGGTGTGCAAAAGCAGTTTAAGCATCTGTGAGAACAGAAGGTGAGGCAGTGCTGTGACAGCAAAGAGCGCAGAGCATGCAAAGTGGACTTGTATCACAGCTCATGCATCAAGCTGATGGAGTTTTTGTTTAGCAAAAAGTTGTCAGAAGTGCCATATTTAGAATTAGATGATCTCATATTGCTTGTTAAATGACGTGTCAGCTGTAATAAACGGTGACATTCTATTAAAAAAATACTGTAACTCACAAAAAGCTAGTGACTGTTTTAAAACAAGTCTGCTTAGTCCAGCTCTTTCCAAAAATGTCTGAAAATGAGAAATACCTTTAAGTTAGTTGGGCATTTAGATAGGTAGTTAGTTTGTTAACACATAATGTTGCAAATTAAATCAACTATACTTAGATAAAAATCTATGGTAAAYGGCTTGAACTTATATGGTGCTTTATCAAGTCCCTATTCAGACATGGCCTGTCCAGTCCATGGGGGCAGATGGGGCACCTAAAACAAAATTAATTCGTCCCACAGAGTAGTTCTTTCTAATACACAACGTTAATTGYTTATTTACTCAGCTTGCCATGTATTGTTTTATTCTGTGTTTTTCTTCAAATTTTTTGATCATATTAAATGGAATTTAAAATAGGTTTAATGACTCATTCTAAGTTTTTTTTACTTTTTTACAGTTATAGGTTGGTACAGGCTGATGTCCTGCATTCATCAGTGGATTTATCAATTCCCTCTTTTGGCAATAATCGATAATATCAGCTCCTCCACACACTGACAAAAATAACTTATAAGATTTACTTGAAAAAAATCCTTGTAACAATTTGCACTAACATTTTTTAAGAAAATTTAAATGCTACAAATTCATGTAATATTTACTCATCATTATCTAGTAAAAGTTATTAAGAATATAGTTTAAGATTTGTGAATGAATCAGGTAAATTTTATTTAATTTGCTCAGTTAAATCTTGTAACATATACTTAATCAAATTAAGTAAATTTTACCTGATTTATTCACAAATCTTTAACTATATTCTTAATAACTTTTACTAGATAATGATGAGTAAATATTACATGAATTTGTAGCATTTAAATTAACTTAAAAAACGTTAGTGCAAATTGTTATGAGGATTTTTTCAAGTAAATCTTACAAGCCCTTTATGACAGTGAGCATGTGTCAAGCACAATATTGTAGCATGACACCTCAAAGCTGCAGAGAGAGGTGTAGCTCATGTTGTAGTTCAAGACCTCACCACCAGGTGGCAGTTTTGAAGAACCTTTATTGGATTCTTCTTCATGAACAACACAGATAAACTGAAACTCACAGGTCTTATTAATGACTAGGCCTACCACTCTCACTTATGGTTCCTTCTGCTGAACAGTTTAATACAAGTTAACAAATAATGAACACACAAATTATAGTAACACAACARACTAATTGCTGAAAGAAAARTGTTAAYCAATTCCTGAAAATGATTTAACAACAACAAACATGAATCCTACCCACAATCCTCCACTGCAGTCACATGACAAACAGCCAAACACAGCAGAATGCTACAATATGCATTCCCTGTTCCCTGACAACTAAATATCACCTACAGTAAGCCATCAAACTATTGCACACCAACAAATGTATTCAAGCAAATGAAACCAGACAACTTGTGTTTTATTTTGACCATGTCTTGTCCTCTCCTTGAAAAGTGAAACAAGGGAATGAGGAGCAGCAGCCCTGTGCGCATGCGCCCTCAGTTTTAGCCCAGAAGAGTAGAAGTTACTTAATATATTCATGTTTATGTGCTGCCCATAAAAAGCACTTAAATATTACTGGTAAAATAATATTAGCATTTACTTTTTTTGTACAGTAATATTGATATATAATATAATGCGTATTGTTTATTTAGTAAATTCTAGTAGTTTAGAGATTTTGAAATTTTTTTGTAAAATTTAAAAGAATAATTAAGTAAATGTTTCTACACCAAAAAATTGTTTTTTCAGTGCACCGACTGCCATCGGGGTGTTAGAAAACATACCCATCTGGACACTTTCTGCTGATTTTAGTATATTGATATGAATAGTAGACCTAACATGAGTTCATCAAATGCAGGAATAGTGTTCAGTCAAAGTTTTGTCCAAGAGAGGAGATATTCTAGTTAAAAATGTATTTGGAGCAGATAGAGTAGAGCCTAACAGAATACAGGAAACTGAAGAGAAAAAAAACAGAACTCTGCCAAGAAGGTAGGAGCTTTTTTAACTTAATCTGTGGAGATTGTATGTGAATTACTGGTTCTGTGCTATTATAGAGCTGTGGTCATTAAATCATCTGTCTGTGAATTTAAGACTTAAGCCTCAAACGTTGTTGCTGGAGTTGTAGCTGGCAGACAACCACACCATTTATTTATTTATTTTTATGTTTAGAATAAGTTCACAGGACATCTTTCCCCCATTTAACTTCTTAATCAGAACTATTATTGCACAATTGTTACTCAAAATTAAATTAGAAATCCAATTTAGAAAGCTGTGTTGTGTACCCATCTGATTAATTTTACCCACACAAAAAAATGTGTTCAGGTTGGTGCAGGTGGTGTTTCTCTGATTTTATTAATAGACCGGACTCTTATTACGAGACACAACCTGAGGGGAGGGAGAGAAAAAAAGATGATAAATAAATGATTAACTAATGTCAATCTTATTTGTAATGTTTTCTGCAGACTTTCATTTTATTTGATTTTATTTTGATTGCATGTTTTTTTGTACTTTGTTAATCTGTGTTACAAATGAAATGAATAAAGAACTACTACTACTACTACTACTACTACTACTTCTATGCCACAAATTGTAACATTTGTGCTGATATTGATTCAGGAAATAAATGTCTGCCACACTAGTATTTATGCTCATGAGCTGCTTCTGCACCCATTCATACACTGATGGTGATAAGCTACATTGTAGCCACAGTTGCCCTGGGGCACACTGACAGAGGCACGGCTGCCATGCGCCTCTGACACCGCTAACAGGCAAAGTGTGTGAAGTGTCTTGCCCAAGGACACAACAACTGAGACAAATAGAAGAACACTTTCCTAAACACTCTGCAACAGCTGCCCCTATAAAACCTTTTTCTTCCCCCATTTGTGGTGCCCCCTAGCTGGATGGGGCCCTTAGCATTTGCCTTTTCTGCCTATGCCACAGGCCGGCCCAGCATTCCAGGCTTCTTTTTATCWATGACTTCTGGATTGTTTCGCCCATCTGAAAATTCCCAAAGCAAGGAAAAATATTTTTGCTGTGTCCTTGTCTTTTTGCCTGATTAATTTAGTTTCTTCTTGTGGTTCAGTCTAACTGCTGCTCTCATCCCCATGCCCTGTTTATCTTCCCGGAATCAAGCTTCTCCTGCTGTCAGCTTGACTCACCCATCCTGCTACGTTCACCCTGATGTCTGTTTCCATGCTCAGTTTACTCATCAGCAGCTTGCTCAGCTTTCATTTACTACTACTCTCCACTTTCAGGCTCCTCTTCAGCATGCATCAGCTACCCCATATCTATCTATCTCTATACATATATATTGTAATTAGATTAAAAAACATGCCTCTTTAGAGTTAAAAGTTATTTTCTTGAATTATTTTGTATGTGTTTTGGGGTAAATATTCTGTTGGATGCCCCACAACTACTACTGTATTAGGAGTGTTGTGTGACATTGGGCTTTTCATCTCTTTCCAGAAATATCCTTTTAATGCAATTTCACTGTRCCTGAGACAAATTCAAAGCATCCTGTAAGACCAGAAAAGCAACGCAATAACATAATGGAGCCTCTTCCATATGTTAATGCTGTGGCCTATTTTTCAAAAGCCTTATACATTCCCCTCACATGGAGCTAATGTTATTTATCAATAAGACATTTACTTGTATAAAGAACATTCTACAAAATGACCAATTATGTATGCAATCTGCATCTGAACCCCAGCTTTCAGTCCTCACCATGTTGTTTTGTTACCTACAGCTAAAAGCCCTCAAGGCAACTCTCCTGTTTGGTTAGTTTCTTGTGATTTCTGACCGTGTTGACCATTTGTAGTCTTGTGTCTTTAGTTTCTACCACTTCAGCCCCCATCTTGCTCCCTGGCGGCTCCTGACTTTTAAGAAAAATTTTTGCCTACTCCTTGTTGCCATTCCAAGCTCAACTTCCCACCTTCACACCTGCTGGCTCTCTCATTCCCTGCTGTTTAGTTGGCTCAGCTTGCCTCAAGCTTCTGCTTCTTTCCTGCTCCTCAGGCACACTTGCTCTACATTTACCCCCAAATACTTCAGTTTAAGCAGTAATCCTTTTTTAAACATTTCCTTGCATCCATTGTTCATTATTATAAACAGAAAGGCTGTGCTGAGKTTACATTTGTCCTTGCATTGTAGGTGAGCATCCTAGTRTCACGTTATCAATRCTGGAGTTGTAGCTGGCAGACATTTATCATAACACTATCTTTTAAACATATCTTGAAGGACATCTGTTTTGCTTTCGTAACAAGCAGTAAAGCACCATTTTGTCTTGCTTTCTCTGTCTTTTACTCCAATTTTAAATGTTGCTGTCATATGTATGCAGTGACAGACAGTGATATGTGCTTAACACACACACACACACACACACACACACACACATCTCTCAGACAAGCCTATGAGGACTCACTTGTCTTTATTAGAAAAGATAAAGTGTCCATGAAGTAATGTTCCAGCATGTGAAGTGTTTTCTGTGACTTGTTTCAATTATGTACTAAGTATACTAAGCATACTCAAGTTGTTTGGGGAACAAAGGAGAAAAAAGCTTCTTTCATTGAATGAAATGCTTGAGTAAGGGTGCTATTTTTATGACTTCCTACATTATAACATTTAAATAAATATTTTGTATAATTTTGAGGTAGTGTTCTGTGGAGTTGTTATCAATAGTCGATATCTTATCCCTTATCAGTTTAAAAATATCATACAAATGTTCTCTCTGGGAAGGTGAGATAACAGCTGGCTCAACCAGGCTAATTCTAAATCACGTCTGCCATCTTTAAATAAGTTTAGTGTCCTAAGTTTCTGAGGATTGTGTAAATAATATTTTACAAACTTTARCATCTTTATCACTTTTGTATTAGATGGCTGCTTCCATTGAGTGGGTCAGCTACTGTCAAGGTTCAAACTTGTGTCACAAAATAGCCTGGTAAAAAACAACCGCTTTTGCATAAAAAGTTTAAATTATTTTTAAGATAAGAAATATWATAGGGCAGGGATGGGCAACTGACCTCCACCCAGCCCACCATTATTTTATTACTAAAAAACACTCAAATGAGCTCTTAAGAGTCCAATAGCTGCTTTAAGTGCTTTTGGGAGTTAGCCTATTTGTTCACAGAATTTCAAGGCACAGGCACTGTCTGCCATAAAGRATTTGAATATAAGTTGCCATTAMATGTTGCACAAAGCTAAATATCAGTTTACTGAAGTTGCAAGTAGCAACTTGTTACCAGAACCACAACCAYACAAGAGTCTGYACCCAATGTGCCTGTACACTTCAGCAATGAAGTGTTTATATTTGTTTGCCTCAAACATTTTGTATTACTATTTATTAAGCAAGTGTTTACAGTTATTACAGAATGAAAATGTTAAGCAACTGCACTGTATATTGGTTTAATATGTACATAAACATTTTTAGAATGGCACTTTTATTACTGTCAAGTAAGTGTGCAGCACTATGTGACCCTCTGGTAGTGTCAACAAAAAATATGTCTCCTTCCATCATTTAAGTTGCCCACCCTTGTTTTAGGATGTCAGAAATTGCCTTTAAAATTGGTTGTGYTGAAACTCAGGTTTCTCTCCCGAAAGAAMAGATTTTCTGAACTTAAGTCTTTGAGCTGTTTCTGCTGCAGGTAAGATAATGGTTACTAATGACAACTACACAGAACAGCACATAAAACTATCTAAACTAGTTCTTTAATATGTTTGTGGGAGGATTATTTTATAAATATAACAGGCTCTTAATATATATATATATAAATCTAATATTTTGCTGTTGCATATGTATTATAGATTAATATTTTAACAATTATTTTGTATTATGTAGAGCACTTTGGTCAACTTTAGCTGTAATTAAATTTGCTTTAGTTATTTGCCTTTTTTAGTTAAATAAAATCATCATAAAGGGTGCAAACAATGATTGCACAATCAAATATAATGATAGCCAAACTATATTGTAYATTATTGTAACTTATTATTGTAACTACATTATAACTTATTTTATTGTTCTCTGATTTTATTCATAATTCAGGAATTATAGTTGAAATTTGTTAAGCTATGTCATTGTCATGCATAAAACTAACATCTATGTGGTGTAGCTTCCAACTGGTCTTAATGAATCTAATTAAGGTGAAGTCAGGTCTGTGGCAGTAAAGTGGACAGGTAGGGTGACTCACTGACTAAATTCAGAGCATCAAACGTATCAGCCTCATTAGTTGGCTTGCAGCAAACTTCAGAGGAGCTGGGTGCAGGCAGACCGTCGGGCTGTGCATTCTTTAAGCCAGGGACTAATTTCCTGTCCACCTCTTGAGTTGTGTGTGTAAACAGCACCGCCCCGATGCTTGTTTGTTTTAAGTGTGGAACGATCCATCGCGCAGCGCCGGCTCGATTGACGCTGTCTGCTGATCTGCTGCTGCGGATTGCTCAGAATAACAAGGCTGCTCGCTAATTCCCGTCTATCGGGGCTTTTCGGCGAGACACCGAGGAGAGAGAAAAAAAAAGAAAAGAAAAGAGAAAACCCTCAACAGGGCAGGCAAGAAAGCCGCGCCGCCGTTGTCCGCACCCCAGAATGGCTTCAGGAGACCTTTACGAGGTAGGATTAAAGCCACGGAAAATGCTCTGTAATATTGACGAATAATGGAATTAGGAAGTAAAAGGAAGGGCGTCACGTATGTTAAAAAAGCGGTTGTTCTGAGCCCTTTAAAAGGCGAAACTAACCCCTCTCGACGAGGCGGCTTCATTTGTGCTCGTAGTTGAAGTCGCTTCTGATAGACTTTGACATATTTCCTGTCGGTTGTGGTAGATAAGATGTAACAGAGGGGCTGAMCTCCTCAGGCTGTCACCGAGTTGAAAGTCGTGGTAAAGTGACAGCAGCGCGTGGTGCGATGGGGTCTGAAGGTGCGCATGAAAACCAACAGATCATTTCTCTGTTCTTTTTCTACAAGCGGTGTTAGTGTGTCTTACTACGGAGTAAGAGAATACTATTTGTTTAGCTTTTTTTGCGTTGTATATATA
>NW_013953814.1:30297-44688 GCF_001266775.1 Austrofundulus limnaeus
GTTTATGCCAAATCCGCCTTTTCCAATATCAATGTTTCTGTTTTTGAGTTTTCCGCGTCGCTCCAACAACAATGTCGTCAGTTTCCGGAAGTCTCACCCCACCCTCAACCGTCAGGTCTTCTCGACTCCTCCCCTTCAGGACCTTAAAAGGAAGCACACCTGATAGAAGGCACCTGCCAGCCTAATCAGCTGTAAGCAGGAGGTGCAGCAGGGCCGTCACACTGTCCAAGTGAAAGAATAGGGTGAGCTAGGCAATTTTTTTTAATGAAAATAAGTTTTTTTCTGACTTTACTATTCTAAATTAATCCACTAATATGGCAAACTGACCCAAGATATTAAACATTTTGGTCATCTTCTAGCTGTGGATTAAATTAACAACTCTCATGGCAGTCATATTTTGTTAACTGTAGGACATAGTAGACTTGTAATTAAGCAAAGAAGAGAGTCTGGCTATGATAAATTGTTACAGTGGCATGTCCATCATTTCCAGCTGTCTCATGAGAAATGTCACAACCAAGTGAAAGAATAGACAGGTGCTGGCAGTGATCTTCACCTCTGTCACTGTGACTTTGCACAGAATCAATCCACTCAGCGTCTACTGACCTAATTACTCTTGTTACTTCTGTAATTACAATTCTCAGTAGGAGCGTAATTCTCTAACCCTCACTGTGCAGTATTGGCTTTTCACATTAGTACACAGTATTTTAGGTAGGTTTGTACACAAATCATCCTTCCAAGCAAGTGATTGTTCAACTTAACATGCCAGGAATTGGGATTACAAACACACCCAAAAAGAAAATTAAAGATACCGGTAGTTGCTTTCTTCTGCTCCACAATTTTGGARTTCATTTTGTTATGGATTAAAGCAATTATTTTCTAATATCAGTAATCAATCAATTATATTTATCTAAAAATGTGCTTAAAAAAGGACTATAACTGTAGGATATAATACAGTTTTTCATGACAATGTTTAAGAAATTCCTATGTAAACCTACTACTGACAGCAACTTAATTTCAAACAGGGACAGGGCGCACATGCCAATCATCTACGTTTTTCAGTGCAGTGTGCCTTTAACACAGTCAGGAGTCACAGAAAATTATATTTATGACTATACAGATGGCTATACACCATCTTGGTATGGGCTTAAACAATCTACAAAAAATGATATTGCAAAGCATTTAAAACTTGTTTAGCTCAAAAGAGAAGGATTTCGTGACATTTAATTATAATAAAAAAAGGATAATTATGAGAGTAAAAAACATTAAGGCAAAAAGAAACACCTACTGCAGGCAAGAAAGGACTCCTACAATAAATGTGTTAATCCTACAGATTGGTATACCTCTAATTTATGTCAACAGAATAGCTGAATAAAGCTTTTAATATTTAACCTTTAAAATAACTTGTGTTTATGGTCAAATCAAATAAAACTGAGTTTACTGATTGAATAGTTTCAACCTAAATAATGCAGTCTAATTATTGGTTTAAATGATGGATGGATGGATGGATGGATGGATGGTTGGATGGATGGATGGATGGATGGATGGATGGATGGATGGATGGATGGACTTATTCATCAAAGTTTTTTAAATCCTGTAATAAAAAAAATAATATTGTAATTATGACTGAATGAATCTTTATCTCTATAGAAAAACAGATGTTAGGTGTTCACTGGGACATTTTTAGTAGAAGTAAATGAAACAAGTGACAGTGCTTTCTAACCAGACCGTTTGTACTATGTTTTCAAGAACATTTAGTTTTATGAAGGTTGCTGGTAAGTGTCACAAATAGAAGTACTATCTTCTGTTGAAAATGAACAATTTTGAAAAACACCAAGTGTTGTTAAGTTCACTCACAATGTGAAAAGAGTCTAAGCAACCATTCCTAAGTTCGAGAATTTGGTTTAGTAATTGGACATCCTTCTGATTGATTATTTGATGAGATGTAGCTCTTCGCTAGACTGTGATAAATTAGTACAAAAATGACTGGTAGTCAAAAAAAATCAACAAGTATTCAAAGAG
Source organism: Austrofundulus limnaeus (assembly GCF_001266775.1). Taxonomy (NCBI): domain Eukaryota; kingdom Metazoa; phylum Chordata; class Actinopteri; order Cyprinodontiformes; family Rivulidae; genus Austrofundulus; species Austrofundulus limnaeus. The sequence continues at coordinate 32,317 of NW_013953814.1, forward strand.
AAAACAAATTGCAATTAATGAAACCTTGATGTAGATGGTGTTTTACTGTATTGGACTTGTGTCAATGTTGATTTTTATGGTAACTGTTGAAGGATATTCTGCTAAAACATCTAAGCATCTTTAGCTTTCAAACCCTTTTGGCTTGTATGCACAATTTACTATGCTGTCTTTTAGTGTTCTTTATGCTCCCTCTGCTTTTCTTTTCATCTGTGTGAGTCTCTGTGCGTTAAGTGTGACATTATCTGGAACCATAGGCAGCCTAATCATGTCTCTTTTTTTATGAAACTCCTGCAGCTCACCCATCAAAGTCTGTTTATTTTTGTTTAATGTATTCAGAATATCAGAGATGAGCAGCAATTACCACAGCTATACTGATGCCGCTGAAGAAATCTTCCAATGATGTTTCATAAGATGCATGGTCAAACCTCATATCATATAATGGACTTTAACTTGAAACTTTAACTATTTTTTTTATTTTCTATGGTTAAGAAATCAAAAGGTAGAAAATATGAAATAGATGTAATAAGTTGAATACATTTGTATAGGTAATTAACAGTTTTACAATGCTTTTCTAATCAATATTATCCATTATCCATCCATACGTACATCCATAAATTTAGAGAAAGAATAGAAGAGCTGGAGAAGGGATATAAGAGGTAGAGGATGATGTGAAAATGACCACAAAATTCCTCCACAGCTCCTAGTTTTAGCCATATACCAACCATTCTCATACTTATCAGGATTTTTTACATCTAGTTACATATTTAGGTGGATATTACTTTTAACTGTAAAATAAAATTCTGCATCATTAATCAAAATCATTTAAAAAATAGGATGAACCCAATTGTCGTCACTTCCAAATTATGCACAAAACTGTATGAATAGGAATAATTCTAGAGCAGATCAGAATCTTGCATGACAACTTAGAGTTCATTAGTGTGCATGTGTATGTCAGTACATAAATCAGAAACCCTTTAAGTGCTCTTAATGTGAAGAGTCCTTGCTTCATTAACTTATAAAATCTGATAGGTTTTTTTTTGTCCAGTAACCTTCAGTGTAACTGTAATCTTTGCAATAAACACATTCAAATCAAATTGTACCCTTGTTTAATGTACGCTTCATTTAGACAGTTAGTCACACACACTGTGCCAAGGTGGCCAACAACTATTACTTAGTTACCTTTTCGAGAAAATTGTGGACTTTGACATTTTCATCTACAACATTTTTAAAATAATTACATTTTGTGGTAAGCAAATGTTAGTAATTTTATGCTTAGACAAGAAGAAAGAAATGTCAGGATATTAGTTTTTTTTTTCTTTTGCTTAAGATAATTTGGTTTCATTGGAGTTTACCTTAAATTGTGCTTTTATTTCTGTATGTGTGTGATTGTTTCAGACAAGTCATTTTGAATTTATTTAGTAACTGCATATCAGAAAGTGCTCATGTTAAAATGTTTTTCACTGTTGTGAGCTTTCTGCTGGTGCAACATATTAGTAAAATGCTCTTTTACTTTTGGTTTGACTYTTGTGTGCTTGCCTGGGAGTCTTTTTTATGATGGTGGCCTTCAGCTCCTTTGGGCTCCACTCTGGCCACTTATCTTTCCTCCACAGAGTCAGGCCTTATCTTTATCTTGACAGATGCCACAAAATGCATCGTGTAAGACTTTGACACTCCTTGCAATGGTTTAAACTAAAACACAACATTATAATGTGGRCATAGTGYTGCTTGTTTCAAMGCTAATTTTAATGGAGATTAAAAAAACAAGGACTTAGCAGGAAACTGTTATGTTTTACACAGAGACTTTAGGGAGACTTTCATGACCTAAGCATCTCTATAATCAAATTTTAGACTACACAAGTAGACACCCCAGACAAAGCAGCAGATATATTTAGCTGTATGTCAGCTCTCTTAGGTTTGCTGCACAAACTTTTTCTGTCTCAAAAAGTGACTAAAACATTTTCCATCTTGTTTCCCTCTTTGTGTGTGGCCTTCAGGTGGAGCGGATTGTGGACAAGAGGCGGAACAAGAAGGGTAAGTGGGAGTACCTGATAAGATGGAAAGGTTATGGAAGTAAAGAGGACACATGGGAACCAGAGCATCACCTGCTGCACTGTGAGGAATTCATTGACCGGTTCAACAGCTCAAGACGGCATTCACACAAACTACCCAAAGTCCAAAAACATCACGGGGAGCCCCTCATTGCTAACCAACCCTCTGTAACAGAAAACTCTAGGGCTCAGCCCGAGGCCCGGAAAAAGAAAAGGACTAGTGGCCCGCCTGTTGGGGTGAGAGTAGGATCTGTTCTGGGGATTGGAGGATCAGCACAAACACAGAAACAGAAGAAAGTAGTTGTTGGAGTTGGGAAACATGTTTTTGGGGACAGAATGAACAAAGCTGTGACATATAAGGCTCATTCAGCAAGTGGACCCCACTTTGTTCCCCCATTGAGGGTTCCTCAAAATGGACTCCAGAACGGAGAAAAGGAACCTCTTATTTACAGTGCAGAAGCGAGGTCACACAGACTGCCTTCAGACAGGGTGGATACAGAACTAGGACAAAAAGACACCACTGGACCACAATTCACCCCTGAACTAGGTAAGGTAATTCTAATCAATTGAAATGATGAGATCATGTGATGCTATATTTAGAAATATTGGTTTTGGAACAGGACAACTAGTCGGACTCATCTCGATGCACCACTCTGGCTCTGGAACCAGTCTCCTCGAGAGGGGTTGGACATTCTTCCACTCTGGAGTTGTCCATGCTGAGAGGTGCCGAGCAGGAGTGGGCATACTTATTGCATACTTATAATTTTGGATCCACTCCTCCAACATGTTKTTTTCTAACAGCCAATTTGAAGTCACGCTACAGCATCTCAGTTCGGTTTAGGTCAAAACTTGACATTTACAGATTTTTATTTTTTCAATATTACTTCTTTTTCAAGATTTTGAAGTGTTGGACCATATTCCTCACAGTATATTGTCTTAAGCGTTTCTTCAAAGTGGTATAGTTCTGTAAAAAAGCAAAGAAGCCTTTACTTTTAACTCATTCTCCACTGTTTCACACCTAGTTTCAGGTTTTAATCTTGCAAAGTTCCATTGCAAAGTTGTAGTGTTTTATCACTGTGGTTGTAAGGCACTGGGGACAGAATTGGCAGCGTATCCATAGCGCATTGCCTGTGCACACTGGCATGGCTTGGTTGTCAAGAATTTAAAGCAAAATTTGCCACGTTGACCTCTTCCTTGGCTATGACTGTGATCACGCCAAGGTCATTTAAACAGCTTATCACAGAAATAATATTTGTAACTGCTCACTGACACACCCTGAGAAAGTCATGCTAGGATGGGCATCTGGAGAACGTCTTCCAAATTAGTCTTTTTTTAATTAGTTAGAACAAGGATGAGTGACTAGCAGCCTGTGAGTGATTTCAGTCTGGCTTTTTACCAGAACCACAACCACACAGGAGTCCACACTCAAGGCGTCTTATGCCATTGCACTTCAGCTAACTAAAGTGTTTATTTTTTGTTAGCTTTAAACATTTGGTATTCATATTTATTAAGCAAGAATACCACTGTTACATGCATTTGCGCATGAAATATTAAGTTAGTTACTGCACTGTATGTTTGCTTAATAAACAAATTCATGCAACATAACATGCATATAACATCTATATACATAATTAAAATGGCAGTTTTATTACATTTGGGGAAGTGTGCAGTGCTATGTGGCCCTCTGGTAGTGTCAACAAAAAATGTGACCCCCTACAATCCTTTCAGTTGCCCATCCCTTGATAAGAACATAAGGTACTTGTCATCTAGTGTAAAGGGGCTATTATTCCTTTAACATGTTATTTTCAATAACATTTTGTTGTCATATCTTGATCAGCTGGTTGGTATCAAAGGCACAGTTTTATCATGGTTTAAATCTTATTTGACTAACAGGAGTTTTTTCTGTTCACCTTGGTGAATGTTCTTCTTCACCAGCTCCTCTGATTTGTGGGGTCCCCCAAGGGTCCATTTTAGGTCCACTTCTTTTAATCTTTACATGTTGCCTTTGGCGTCCGTTTTCAGAAAGTATAACATCACTTTTCACTGCTTTGCTGATGACATCCAAGTCTATATGTCCATTAAGTTGAACAGGGTCGCTCCACTGGAACCACTCTTCAGTTGTCTAAATGATATAAAAACCTGGCTAAAATTAAACTTTTTGAACCTAAATGAGAGTAAAACTGAGGTAATCAGTTTTGGTAAAGTTAATTCTGATGACATTGTCCCTTTATCTTCATACAGCGACTCTGTCAGGAATCTGGGTTTTCTCTTTGATGGTGTCTTTAATTTAGATAAACAGAGTAATTCCATTGTAAAATCAAGTTTTTTCCCAATTAAGACTGATTGCTTTGGTGAAACTGTATCTGCCTACTAAAGACCTTGAAAAGGTGATTCATGCTTTTATTACCACTCGTTTGGATTATTGTAATTCTTTGTATGCTGGTTTGGATAAATCATCTTTGCATTGCCTACAGACTGTCCAGAATGCAGCAGCTTGTCTTTTAACAGGTACTAAAAAGCATGAACACATAACCTCCTGGCTTCTCTCCATTGGCTTCCTGTTCACCTGTGAATTGGTTTTAAGATTTTACTGTTGGCTTTTAAAGTTTTTAGTGGTCTGGCCCCATCATATTTATGTGATCTTCTTAACATCTACACTCCAGTCAGAGCACTCAGGTCTACCAATCTTTTAGATGTTCCTAGATCCAAACTGAAATCTAGAGGTGATCAGGCTTTTGCAATAGCTGCTCCAAAGCTGTGGAACAGTTTACCTCTTAATATTCAGTCAGCTGAGACTGTTGAGGCTTTTAAATCTTTGCTGAAGACCCATCTCTTTTCTTTGGCCTTTGACTAAGATTGAGTTGGAGGTTCAATTAGAGCTTTTATGTATTATATTGTGTTTCTGTACAGTATTTGTATCTATGATTTTTTGTTTGTTTTTTGATACAACTCTTGACTGAACTGTAAAGCACTTTGGTCAGCTTTTGTTGTTTTAATGTGCTATATAAATAAATTTGACATTGACATTTAAAGTATTGCGTGAAAGACTTTTAGTGTGATACAGTGTTTTAGCTGTGGTGACACATTCTAGCTTGTAAGGGCTCTAACTGGGGATCTTTAGTGGAGAAGTGATATCACATTTGAATGTCACTCTTGGGTCACAGTCCAGGGTATGAACCACTTTCATTAATCATTACCTACACTATATTGCCAAAAGTATTTCCTCACCCATCCAAATTATTGGAATCAGGTGTTCCAATCACTTCCATGGCCATAGGTGTATAAAATTAAGCACCTAGACATGCAGACTGTTTTTACAAACACCTGTTAAAGAATGAGTCACTTTCAGGAGCTCAGTGAATTCCACATGTAAACTGATGGAGCAGGGTCGGTGGATGCTGAAGCGCATAGTGTGAAGAGGTCCTCAATTGTCTGCAAAGTCAATCACTACAGACATCCAAACTTCATGTGGCCTTCAGATTAGCTCAAGAACAGTGTGCAGAGAGCTTCATGGAATGGGTTTCCATGATCGAGCAGCTGCATCCAAGCCAYATATCCCCAAGCACAATGCAAAGTATTGGATGCAGTGGTGTAAAGCACACCGCCACTGGATTCTAGAGCAGTGGAGGCACATTCTCTGCAGTGACGAATCACACTTCTCCATCTGGTAATCTGATGGACAAGTCTGGGTTTGGCAGTTGCCAGGTAAACCATACTTGTCTGGCTGCATTGTGCCAAGTGTAAAGTTTGGTGGAGGGGGGATTCCGATGTAGGGTTGTGTATCAAGAGCTGGGCTTGGCCCCTTAATTCCAGTGAAAGGAACTCTGAATGCTTCACCATACCAAGACATTTCGGACAATTCCATGCTCCCAACTTTGTGGGAACAGTTTGGAGCTGGYCCCTTCCTCTTCCAACATGACTGTGCACAAGTGCACAAAGCAAGGTCCATAAAGACATGGATGGTAGAGTCTGGTGTGGATGAACTTGACTGGCCTGCACAAAGTCCTGACCTCAACAGAACAGGCCTTCTGTCCAACATCAGTATGTGACCTCACAAATGCGCTTCTGAAAGAATGGTCAAMAATCCCCAYWAACACWCTCCTAAACCTTGTGGACAGCCTTCCCTGAAGAGTTGAAGCTGTTCTAGCTGCAAAGGGTGGATCAGGAACGGGATGTCACTTAAGCTCATATGTGAGTCAAGGCAGGTGAGGGAATACTTTTGGCAATATYGTGTATGTTATGAATAAATCATCTTGAAATGTTTATTAGAAACTCAACAAATTTCTTTGATATTTTATTATTAGCAGCATGCATTGGATATTAGCAMTGTGGAGATGATCCATCTAAAATATAATTTCGTTCTTTTCTGGGTGCTAGAATGTTTTACAATTGCCACATTTTACAATGAATTGCATACTACATATAGTTGGGGGAAAGTATAGGTCTAATCTAAGAAAATTATAAAGTAGGGGCTACTATGTACTAAAACAGCCTCAGTGCATTTTAGCATGGTGTGATGAACCACACATTTATCCAAAGGTATTACCCTAATTGCTGCTGATTTTGCTGGGGGAGAGTTCTATCGGACAAATCAGTTCAGTTGAGTTGTGRTATGGCACCTGTTCATACAAAACACTTTGTTGTCCTTTGTATCTGCTCAATAGAAATTGCCATAGTAGAATAAACTATGCCTACTTGAAATGTCTCACTGTTGGATACAAATATCAACTTAAAACAACTTATTTTTTAATCTGTAAATCTYCACTCTAAGTGAACCCAAAGCATGACAACAAAACACACTCCTGCTGCTTAACACAGCCATCAGATAGCCTCACTGTAGGGTTGAGGGCTCAAATTTCTCATTTATTTATCAGCTGTGTGTAGGGTATAGGCTTTGTCAGATCTGGTTTACTATCAATTCTCATGTCATGTCACCACAGTCATWTGACTTTTTGATAACATTGTAACTGCATAAAGTTATTTCTTTGGCCAGATGTACCTCATAAGGAACAGATCAGAAAACTGCATTCACTCAATGATCAGGCATGCCAATTTGGTAATACTATACAAGAAAAATAATGTTCACATTGCTTCAGTGGATATGAACAATATTCTCACTTTGTTGTTGAATTAATAGTTAGACATAACKAATATAACTCTAAACTGTACTTGTGTCCTTTTTGCTAGTTTTCTATAAATATATGTGCATACACTTTAAAAGTGAGTAACTGATGAGTCCTATTCATAACTTTAGTCTATCACCATCTGTTGATAGGTACACCAGAATTTTAACTTGGACACATTCCTGTTAAAATCCCACATCCTGTCCGTCAGCTGTTCAGTCATATAGCACCATGCTGGGGAAGTATTGAGTCAGCCTAATGGCTAGTACTCTGGCAGCTATTATGAATCCTAATCTCCTAATCCTCAAAAGACTACTTCACTCAGCTCCCTCAGCTCCCACAACTTAATAACCTTTTATAGCAAGTGATCAGTATCAAATTGCAAGTATCTGGGTAACATTTACAAAAGTGTGTCAAATCTTATTTAACATCATGTGAAAGTGTTGTACTGTATCTGGTGGATTATTCTAGTGAAATATTGGGCCAACTGTCCAACAACAAAAATGTGGCCAAAGCTGAGTTGGGCATCTGTACAGTGATTCTAAACATAGCAAGAARTCTACAATAAAATGTCTAAAAATAAAAATAAATCCAGGTGTTACAATGGGTCAGTCAAGTCCATGCCTCAACTTAACTGAAATGCTGTAGCAGGATCTGAAGACATCTGTGCAGAAATGTATGTCTGCGAATAAAATGCCAATGGATAGGCTGTTTCAATTAAAAATGATCTAATATAAAATAAAACAGGTATGACTTGTTACTGATCCAATGCTTGTTTCAACACCTAAGATAAAGTTGAAACCAGAAGTTTACATACACTAARAAGATACATGAGTTTTTCCCCTCTGTCTGACGTGAAATCAGAATAAAATTTTCCCATTTTAAGTCAGTTAGGTTTACCWAAATGTTTTCTATTTGCTACGTGGCAGAATGAGAGACAGATTTTTTTAAGGATTTTTGTATTACTTTGCTATTTACAAACTCAAAAATGAACATTTACAAATTGTTTAAAGCACTTTATGACTGTCTCTTGAGGTAACAAATGTGCCAAGAAGCCACAGGAATTTAAAAAAACTACTGTTCATTAAAAATGCAATTTGATTYAGATGTCTTTTTTTCCTCCTAATTTTATCCTACAGTATACAGACTGTAAATGCATCAAAGTACAGGTTGTGGTGACAAAACTGAGCTTTCTTTGAGGGGCTTGTGTTATTGTTAGTCCCACAGCACGTCAAGATGTTCTCAGATAAGAAACACTTGTGTGCTGCAGAACTTTCAGCTCTTTCTTTTTTCTTTTCCCTCTTCCTCTCATCTAATTAAAGTCCACAACTGAGATTGTGCTTTGACACAATTTTTTTCAGTCCCTACAATTAAATAAAATCTACTTATAGATAAATGGCCCACAAGATCTTGCTTTGTTTTGAGGTTGATAAAAAAGGTATAAAATTACTGTTTAATATAGTTTTCATATTTTAAATCTGATAYAGCGAGATAATTCAGCTATAGTATGTCATGTCTTTGCAAGGTTTGAATATTAATGCAATCAAGCTGAAATTCCCTCAGCCTCACAGTGAAAGCTCTGATATCAAGCAGAGAAAATGCCCTCATTGCATTCAGAAACGATTCAGGTCTCTCCATGTTTTACATTATGTTCGGTTTATGTCTAAACCCTCAGTCCTTAAAGACAKATTTTATTAAACTTTGCAAATAAAAAAAGTGTAACATTTGACACTGACAAGCACAAACTTGGGATTATTTTGTAGATGGACCTTAAACAGTAAGCATTAAGCAGGTCATAGGAAAAGATGGAATCATCTGTCTTTTTGTAAACTTTAGAAAATAAATGAAGAAACTGAAGGAATGTCTAAAAAATATTTGTTTTGGGTTGTTTTTTATTTTTGGCTTTTCTGTTTTTAGCTTTTTAAACAATTAGATAAACACAAAATCTGTCTAATAGCTAAAGTTTCTAACAGTGCAGACAGTTTGATTTATGGAGAAGAAACCGGTGTCTCAGCCAGTTGTCTGAGACACCGTCCACTCCAAAATCAARTATAATGATTCCATAAATCAATACACAGTCTGTATTTTGCTACAGACATTAAAAACAAGCCAGTCAAGCTAGCTTCTAAAATCTTTACTTCCTGGTTGCGATAGTAATTTTGCAGTTCATCTGAAAATGGGCATGAAAACTAAAAAAAGGTACTTCCTGCTTCACCTGTTGTTTTACTTCACCAACATGTTTTAAGAAGAGAGCCTAATTTGCTAAAAAAAATTAAAAATAAAGTTCTTATAATAGTTTTGATCAAGTGAGTGGTTAAAAATGTTTAATTATTGCACAGTCACCAGGCTAAGACAAGCCAAACTGCAATAGAAAAAAATCTACTGAATATTTTTAAAAAATTATGGTACTGACAGGTTTTATATGAGCTTCACCAGTTGTCAGTCACAACAATTTGACAAGCTGTTCTGTCATCCTTTATTTATGTTAGGTTCCCCTCTARCCAATGGAAAGATGCATCTTCACAGCTCAGTAAAGAGGAAACTGGCTGAGGAGAAGGGCTACGTGTTTGACAAGCGGCTCAGGTACAACGTGCGACAGAACGAGAGCAACTGTCGATTCAGAGACATCGTGGTCCGAAAGGAAGAGGGCTTTACGCACGTCCTGCTCTCCAGCCAAACCACAGACAACAACGCTCTTACACCAGAGGTGAGAGCAAAAAAAAAACTACAAACACCCTTTTTTTCCTCTGTATTTCTTCAAGTTTGCTTGGCCGTTTCGATTCAGTAAGTAAGAATGACTCTGAGGGGCCCCATGTAAATTGACTGCATCACATTTGCCATGTAGATTCGTTTGGAAAGAATGAATCAAATTTCCCCAATTATTGCTGTAGAGACATGAGAGCCATCCAGTAACTGCTCCAAATGAGCCTTTCAGTAGCCGGTGGGGAAAAAGCCATAGCTTCATGTGACAGCTGCCTAAAATGACAGTGTCAGCTGCATGGAAGAAAAAAGGGCGTACTGCAGAAAAAGTGACACTTTCTTTCAAGCTGCCAAAGCGTCTTATTTGACATCAGGAATAAAGTAAATTTAATCCAGTAAAAAGATGATGCTGCACATTCATGGTGGAAACTAATGTGTAATTGCCTTTCAAGATAACTGCAAACCCTAGAGTAGATTTTCAATKATTCTGCTGCTTATTGTGTAACATTAATGCTGCTGCTTAAGATGGCAACAGTTCCAAGAAGCTCTCTGTGATCTTTGAGTTCTGGTTTAGTTTTTCTAACACCCACATTACGAAAATATTAGTCAACGTAAATGATGTCACCTGCTATAACACCGTGGCTTCTTTCGTACAGAATCTCTTTAAAAGAGTTGTGACTGACACCTTACACAAGAAAAAGTTGCTGATAAATGTTCAGTATGTTGCACTCTGAACAGGCTTTTATTATTTTTAGAAGCTCTTCTGATTAAGTCTGATCTACCAGCTGTGTCCTCTCTACAGTCATTTAGGATGCAAAATCTGTGCCAAGCTGTGTTCGCTGGCTTTCGCTGTGTGTTTCCTACTCTCCTCGGCAATTTGTTGACCGCCTGCTGACTCTCCGTTAGATAAATTCCTTCTTTAAAATTAGAATCCTGCAGAAAATGAAATGCCAGAAATAACTCTTTAACTTCAGCAGACACTAACTCAGATAAAAGGAAATTGTTTCAAAAGTGTGCTGTAAAACTATAGAGGTTTTCGTTTGAATGCAGCATGCTCTTTTACAGAATTGATTATGAATGAGTTGCAAACAACGTGTAGTGCCGGATGTCAGGTCATGACTCTCTGCTCAGCTGTTCATGAATGACGCTGATTTCCTTGTTGAATTGGCTGCCTGCAGGAATCAGCCTGTCTTTGATTGGATGCTCATTTCCACATTCCAATCAGAAACAACCCGATCCGATTACATTTTTTTGTTGGTGCGTTACATAACTTGCTTCCTTCAGCTGCATGACTGCAAAGTTTTTGATTATTTATATTCCAAATAGGTTCTTGGATATCCAACAACAATGCACCAAAAATCATTTTGCATAATTTAGTTGCCGTTATAAATCATTAAAGGTTTGAGATTTGAGGTTTGGGCTCCTTCTAGTGTGTTTATTACTAGAACTCTGGGTCGGCCACTGATAGCAGCAGCAAGGATCACAGTTACCTGCCTCTGGCTCAGAACTATAAGCAAACAGGATTTTCTGCTGCTCAGATGTTAGGCTGAGCCTCAGATCTTCCACAGAAGGCTGTTCTACCTTTGATACAGCATTGTGGGCAAGGCAGCCTGTACCTCACAAGAGCTCAAGTGGCCTAAACTGTGCGTACACGTGTGTGTACTTTCATGTGTGACAGTAAGCCTGAGAGATGTGGGCTTATCAAACAGCTTGGATACCTCTTTTTGTGTCTCTCGGGCTTTGAAGCTGCAGAAACAAGTGAGTCTACAGTGTGGATGAGCTTACTGAAAGGCTGCAGCTAAGAACATCTTAAAACATGATCCCACCGCATTTATTTGCAAGCACGACTTACACTATTTTTATTTATCCTACTACCTATTACAACTAACTGTGTTTTGTCAGAATTATTACAAAACCAACAAATACAAATGGGGGAAAAAATCTGTTAAAACCTAAACAGTTTTACATGAAATGTAGGTGTTGTGTGTGGCTACAGGTTAATACTTAGAAAGGAAATAAACAAGGCACAACAGATTATTATCTCATGAAAAAGTAATAAATAATCTGTGGCCGCATCTGCATACTGAGAGCCCACAAGCTACAGAATGTGGTTTTTTTTTTGTTTGTTTGTTTGTTTGTTTGTTTGTTTGTTTGTTTGTTTGTTTTAACCCTCTCTGTGGTTCAGAATGAGATTAGTATTAGTCCACACACATGCTGCTTGCCTCACACATAAAAATGCTCAACTTGGATTTCCAAGCTCTGGATCACAGGGGCAGTATCACACATCGAGTGAAAACAGATGRTGAACTAAATGGCATGAATCAATATCCTAAATTAAATATCATGGCTCATGAAATAGAACACAGTTCAGTCTCATGAACTAGTGGTTTTGTTCTAATACTCCAAACTATGTTGTATGTCACAGGCTGTACATGTCCTTAATTTTAACACATTTTATGCAGTGTTAGGTGATATATCAAATATACTCAACATATTGCCAT
>NW_013953814.1:45688-53796 GCF_001266775.1 Austrofundulus limnaeus
TGAGTTGCCGCCATGTGATTGGCTGATTAGAAATTAAGTGTTAACGAGCAGTTGGACAGGTGTACCTAATAAAGTGGCCGGTGAGTGTATATTGACATATTGCATATATTCCTGACATTGAACAGTAAATGTAAGCATAAAGCTTGTAGTGTAACTTTAATGACTTGCTTGTGCTTTAGATTTGGTATAATATGGACTATATTCTCCACAGTTTAACTTAGCCTTAAAATATGTGTTATTTAGACCCAAAATAATTTAAACTTGTTGTGAAACTACACAGAGTAAAATCTTGGTTTTTGTATTTTTAAAGCTCTTCAGTTAGTGGAAGCATTGCAGGCTCAGATATTCCACCTAATCACTTTGAGAAGCTCTTTGATTGCTTTGGCATTGGTTGCTAACAATTTGGCTGCATCCTGCTCGGGAGCTTTCTAAAGCTTCCCTGGTCATCAACACAGGCTTCTTCTTCGTATTCTAGCGGGTTCTTGAGTGTTTTCTAGTTTTGATGTCCTCACTGAGGCCACACACAGCTGCCCTTTTGAAGCACTGTAATTTGGGCTCAAGAGGAAATATACGCTTTATCACCCATTTATTTTAAAATTATAAAGAGTGAAAATATAATAGACTTAAAGCTTGAGCTTCTCACACAACATTTTTATTTCATTTGATGAATCACGGAGCATAAAAGGAACATAAAGGTAGCTGTCTAGATTGTAGAACACAGAGACAAAGATCCATGAGTTTTCTTTTCACTGAGCTGTGGCACTTTGTTTTCGTGTTGACGCCACATTTGTTTGTTTTTGCAACAAATCCAAGATGTCTCCTGGCTGCACATGAGTGTCACTTTGACAGCAKCTCTCGTCTGTCTTTCACACAGAGTTGAACTAACATCTGTTTGTCTGTTCGTTGCGTTTGTGAGCAAGATTTTAATTTTTTTTTCTCACTGACGTGACATTGTCGGAAAAAAAAGCACATGCACAGCTGTTCTGCCCTCACTCCAGAAGGCAGAAGACCGAGCCAAATTCGCTTCTTCGAGGCTTAAAGAATCCAGCTACATCTCAAGCCTGAACTCTGTCATGGACCTTCAGTTTTTAATCTGTTCTTTTAAAGAAGAGGCAGGCCGGTTTCTGCAGTATGTTTGTGTAAATAAGCTTGCATTATACAGAAAAACAAAGGCATACACTGAAAGCATATTCAATCAAATGGGAAACAGATTATGTGCTTGGTTGGACATGGAGAATTAAGTTCACTTCGAGGTTGGCTGGTTAATATGGGTCAGAGGTGATAATCTGATTAAAATGCAGCAACAGAGTTGGTTGATTGACTATAGACAGTAACGCGGTGGTGTGGGTGGGGGCTGGGTTTTTCTGGGAATGACATTGGTCGTCATCGTAAGAGACAATAACCAAACGTGACTTCTGGCTCTCGTTTATAAAATGCTCTTTAATGCCAATCGAAATGTAATCAGAGAGCTGACACATTTTATTTTTACTATTTAAATAATGTATTTCCTAAAAGCAAGAAAATGTATAATTTTGAGTCATTTTATCCCATTTATAAATTGTATGTACCACATCATGGATAATTAGTGCTGTCAGCAGGCTCATGTTAGTTGCTGCTTTTTGCCACTCTTGTCAGGAAAAGAAGATGTTCAGTGAGTTAACGTAATTATTTCATTCACACTCTGCTGTTGCTCAGAGAATAACTTTAATTAGCTTTAAATTTTCAACACTTTTGCACAATAAAGACCCCCAGTTTCCTTATTAGAGTCATTCAGTTTCTATTAAGGATAGTTAGGTAAAACTGATAAAGGTAATTCAGACCTAAATCTTTAAATCTTAAACCTGCAATTTTCAATAGTCATGTACCCTACATTACAGCAGAGGCATGTAGACTGGAGAAACTAATGTTGTCGGTCAGTTTAAGTGAAGCGGTGTTCTGAGCMAATGGGTGAAACTGATCTAATGTGTCACTATAACGCGCTGAATTGATGTGATGTGCGCCGGCTTTGAAACAAGAACATAACTTGGTTAGAACCAAGTGGATATTTTCAGCCTTCAGGACATCGTCGAGTCAGATGGAGTTAAAGCCTGCCGCGCCAGGGCAGGTGCTGTCTTAGCTGTCCTCCTGCTGTGCCAGCTGGTAACTATTTCTCCGACAACTAAACTTTGCCACGTTTCGTTTAAAGTTTCACGGAAGCGTGTGATGTGTGACGCATTCAAACTTGGAACTTTCAGTCCAATTTTTTATTTTGGTTTCTGTTCTAAATGGGTGAAACGAGTTATTCTACTTTGTCCKGTTTCTTTTTGTTAATTTTGTAATTTACTGTCAAGCTGTTAGCCATGCAGCTGCTGAAATAATACCCTTTAGAGTTAAAAACTTATCCTTTAAACTGGCTACAAATAAAACAAACCACAAGCAATTAAAATAMTTCCTCTTGAATGTGCAGGTATCAAAGGCTAAATATAATTGCTGTGAGCTCACTTTCATGTGTCYGACTTGGCTTTAGCCTTATTTTATTACTCTGCATCAAAAGTTCTCAGGACTTCCTGTTAATTATCAAATYGAATCAGGAATAATGTGAACATAAAATCTAAGACGTTAGTAAAGCAATTCCTTTTGACGTCCTGCAGTAAAAGACATTTCCCTCTTTCTTTACAGATCATGAAGGAAGTTTGTCGAGCTTTGGGTAAYGCAGCTGCTGATGATAGCAAGTTGTTACTGCTCAGTTCTGTGGGGACTGTTTTCTGCAGTGGTCTGGAGCCATCCTACCTGATAGGCCGTCTGAGCACTGACCGCAGGAAAGAGAGCAGCCGCATCGCGGATGCTGTACGGTAAGCAAGAAAAGAAAAGAAAAGAAAAGAAAGCATTCTATTGTAAACCATAACTGTATTTTTGACATGAAATTATTCTCAGCCAAACCAGCACAGATCTTTCGATCCTCTCTTTAGGGACTTTGTGTTGGCATTTATCCACTTTAAGAAACCCATTGTGGTGGCAATAAATGGGCCGGCTCTGGGTTTGGGGGCTTCAATCCTCCCTCTGTGTGATGTCGTGTGGGCAAGTGAGCGGGCCTGGTTCCAAACGCCATGTGCAGCCCTCCACCTCACCCCCTCTGGATGCTCCTCTTACACCTTCCCACAGATTCTGGGGGTAGCTCTGGTGGGTCAAAAAAAACAATCTCTTGTTTTTGCTGTTCCTATAATCTGATTTGATTCTTCTTGTAATCATCTGAATAAGCCATCTGTACCCAAATAAAGGATTAGGGATTCACGTCAAACTGAAAAACCCATCCTTTCATTCTAGGCCAATGAAATGCTGTTCTGTGGAAGAAAACTAACAGCGCAGGAAGCGTGCAGTCGAGGCTTAGTGTCACAGGTCTTCTGGCCAACTACATTTAACCAAGAGGTGATGCTGCGGGTGAAGGAAATGGCATCCTGYAGTGCAGTGGTAGGTCCTGATCTAATCAGCCCAGAGGGCATAACAAATGAATTCTAACCAAATGAGCCTTTCTACTCTGTGTGTTTTTGTTCYAAAGGTTTTAGAGGAGTCCAAATGCTTAGTGAGGAGCATCCTCATACCAGTTCTAGAAGAAGTGAATCAGAAGGAGTGTCAGATGCTGAAGCAGCTGTGGTGTTCAACCAAAGGACTGGAGGCACTCTTTAGTTATTTGCAGAATAARACCCATGAAAAGTAATAATTCACACCCAGGAGGGTGAAAGATCATCTGAGGCTTCCTGCAGAAGGACGTCCAGAATGACGATGCTGTGATTTCACTGAGGCTTCTGTTTTCACCCATAAGTCAGGATGATTTTCTGTAGTTCTGTTTGCTTACATCTCTAAACAAACAAAAAAAGGGGTATTTACCAACATTTTTTGTAACAAAGCATTTTATTGGATCCTATCTGTCCTATTGTCTATTTTCTGTAGTTAAGGAGCAAAGAGCCACAAAGAGGGACGGGGTGGTTCTGCACTATGAAATATTCTATCTGACTGCACATAATAGAATCATAATATATATTAATATATACATATTTAWTTTAAGGTTAGAAATGCATTATTTTCTGTGGATGAGATTCATTGTTATTTTGCTCATTTATGGTTTTGAGTTACAGTTTAAACCAAACTGTTTTGTGAAGTCTGTTTTCTGCTCTTTGATGTGCACATTCACTCCTCTGTCTAAACTAAACAAAAAAACCATATGACTGTAAAAGAACTCAGTACAATCAAATTCAAATTACCTTAAAGGGGACATATCATGCAACATCCACTTCTTTAGCTGTTAAATACATTTTGTCGTGTACTTAAGAGTCTAGGAGTGTAGAAAAGTTTTATTTAGTCTCTTCCAGTGCTGAGTAGAAATCTTTTATTGAGTCCTATTTTTCAACCCACTCAGTTTTCTCTGATGTTTTCCTAACTATTATGTCACAGGATTTGTGATGGAACTGTCAAATAAGGTCTAGACTTACCAACTACATTTGTCATTTTCATTCTCCTCTAGCTTTGGGTCAGACTCTGACTCCTTCATGTAAGGCTTGATGGACAAATGTTCTGACATCTTTTAATTAATTAATTAATGACTACAATTTCATTGTCTTCATTCTCCTCTGGCTCTGGCTCCAACATGTAAGGCTGGATAGGCAAGTCTTCCGTTGTTGACATTTTTAATAAATATGTAAATAAAGTTTCCACGCCATTAGATAGTCGTATTTCTGCTATGAAACTACAGTAATCTGCYCTGAAAGCTGAGTGGGGTGTCTCGTTTGGATTTAAAGAGTGAACTTCACAAGTTGATCTGAGATGCACCTCAGAAAATGGGTGAAAGAGGGGATTGTGGAGYTACAATACAGAGGAATTTAGATCAAAATGTTGCAGTTCCACTTTATAAAGACCCCAACTGAATGATTTAAACGTGAAAAAGAAGGATTTAAAAGCAGGATATGTCTCCTTTAAAGAAAATACAAATTTTATTTTGTGCTCTGAATGTATTACACGGGTTTATTTCTTTGTGACTTTATTATAGTTATAAACACCAAACTTCTACCATTGTATGAAATTGAATCAAGAATAAAGCCATCTGAGGATTTTTATTAAAACCAAGAAAAGCCGTTCACATAATGTGAAGGTTTAACTGTGTCTTTTTTTTTTTTGTTTTGTTTTTTGTTTTTCATCTGCAACAAAACAGGTTTTTTTTTAAATAATACTCCATTTTTTTATGGAAACACAAAGTCTTAAGTAAAAGCTGGTTTTAAATATCAAAGGGAAAAAAATGTATTTACCTACATTACAAAAAATGCTTCTCTCCGAGCTGTAATGGTCCATTAGTGTTACTTTGCTGTTATCAGTGAAGAAGGTCCCTGTGTGAATTGTGTTTACTTGAAGAAAGTAAATCAAAATATTTTGTTGCTTGGCTTTTATTATGTTGTGATATTTGGAGGTTTGTAAATAAGATTCATTAATATTAGAATAGCCTCAAATGTCAGGAAAAAAAGTGGAAAAATAAATATAATATGTCCCTCAAGTCAAACTTTATATTTTTGCATGTGATGATTCAAGATTTCAGGAAGTTGTATATTTTGCAATGTGTATTATATGTAGGGATTTATTTTGTTTTACCAAAGTGTACATGTATGTAGGTCCACTTTTTGTAACTAATTGCATGTAACATAATGTAAAAAAAAGTGTTGCCCGTCTGAATACCTTGCGTTTTAGGGTTGTAAGTATACTGGCAGAAATGTTGCGGTTTATTTTTGTATTTATTTAATTTATTTTAGCTAATAGTTCAGTGTCATATGGCTTTCTTTGGCTTCAGAAGCTCTGCTTTCTACTAGTCATTTTTTTAATCCCCACTGAAAGATGTTTGGATGGATACAATCAGTCAAGAAAGAAAAAATATATAATATAAACAGTTCATGTTTGAATGTTTACTCTTTATGTCACAATTTCATTGTGATTTATCAAAGGCATGTTGAATATTTATCATCTGTTATGTTTTATTAAGCTTTAGAGGTTTGAAAATGTGGATAAATTTGTTTAATTTTAAAGATGAAAATTTATTTTTCGCTCTGTGCTACTTAATGGTCAGATTTTTTTTTTCTCTTTTTGTTGACTGCAGGGTACGATTAATGGTTTCATTGAGCTTTTATAGGTATTGCTATACCAAGCTAAACAACAAAACAACAAAACAGTAAATTTATATTTTTAATCAAACTTGAAAATCAATTTCAGAACAGAGTTTCATTTCACAAAATCTAAATGGTCATTCTGATTAGGGAATGAATTCACACTTGATAATTTTAAGATGTTTAGAATTGTATCTTATTTGTCAGGGAAATGTCTTCCTGTTCACTTTAGTTGTAAAATTTTACATGGGATAGAAATGTAATGCTTTTATTTATTTATTTTTAGTATTTGTCCTTCCCAAATCTTAATTCCCATGATTTTGGCATGCATGTCTTGATGAYACACCTTCAAATATATCAGTTCTTATTATTTATTTTTAATCAAAGTTCCTTGAAAAATGTTTCTATGTCTACTTTTAAATTGTCTTATTGGCTTTATGTGTATTTCATCTCTGTTTCTTTTCACCCAATATTGTCTAAAAGCACACCTTGATGTGCCTTCAAAATATCTGTCAAAAACTAATCCATGCATTGTGATGGTTAGAGTGAGCTGCTGAAATAAAGATAGGTCATTTTACTAAATGTTTTTTTCTGTTTTTATTTTCATATAATGTATCTAATAACTGGTTTTATTCTGGTACAATTTAGATCCAGAGAAGGAGCAACTTTATTCTGTGACTCTTTCAGAAAACTATACCCCATTTGTTTGGCAAGTCGGGCAACATAAACAGTTGACAACCACACATCAGATATTACAGACCATGTGAGTGGTTAACAAGCAAAGATCTGACATGTTCAYGGTACAAATGAGTGACAACACATTCAAGTGGAAATTGCTGAAAGCATGTCCAGCRGTTAAAYGAYGYTTTTACTGCATTTTTAAAYGATGCAAATGGAACAAAGGTTTGCAGCTGGTTCCAGTCATTAGCAACAGAAAACTGAAAAGTTGAATGGCCAAAGGAGGTGCGTGCTTTAATGTRGCTGTTGGAGCAGAGGGTACAAATATTGTTATCCACAGACTGTGGAGTGAGCTCAGACAGAAAGTCACTTGTTGGCAGTCTCACTAGTCCTACTGCGAATTACCTTGAGGGTTGAAATGTGTTTACTGGAACTRGTTTTACTTCTAGTTTTGCTTTTCAACTCAACTTTCCACAACATATCACCAGTAAAACGTCTGCATCATCAGAAGCTGCAGCGACCGACCGGTCATTCTCCTGTTGCCTCTACCCTCTACTTGTGATCAGACCCCATGAAAATAAGAGGCTACATTTTACAGGCCTCAACTCTTTGTATAAATAAAAGCAACTCACTGCCAACTCTCCTGGCTGAAAACTATGGTCCCGTTTCAAAGCTCAGTTCCTACTTCRTCATGTTGGAGAGGTTTGAGTGCCTTCAGGGAACCAGAGTTATGTTGTCGGTGGTATATAGGAGTACACCACTGGTGGATTTTCAAGGCAAACTGGTTCTGGTTGAGGAACAAGACCAAAAACAATTCAGCAACCATGGATCATAGAKTCTGACTCCTGGAGCTTAAAACAGCTTGTTGGTAAGCAGCCCTTTGCTTGCAAGGTTCAACTGGGAAAATCCCAAACAAACTTCATGAAATTACTCCCTGCAAGTTAAAGCATCAACAGAGAAAAACTGACAGTAATATTTAGCATTCTCAAAACCCAAATAAGTAGCAAATGTTTCTTCTTTCAGTTTAACTTTTAAATCACATTGAATTTTTGTTTCCTCAAAGTTCCACACTTTAATACTAATTTATTCTTTGTGTTTCTATCTTCAAAGCTCTCTTTGAAAATCCACTAAAACTAAAGTTCTGCTACAAGTACCTCAAAACAAAGATGTTAGCTAGTTTGTCTCTGACTGGAAGACGTAAGATTTAATAATCTTTAGACTTTTAAGTAGGGATGTGGATAAATTTTTAATCCTAAACCAATTTTAAATCTGACAGCGGATTCCAAAAGAACATTTCAAACCATACAAAAT
>NW_013953814.1:54796-55738 GCF_001266775.1 Austrofundulus limnaeus
GAGCAGCCTTGCAAAATCTGGTCACAGCAGTTTGGGAAGAAAATGGCAGCAGCTGCTGACGAAATGTCACCATCCCTAAAAGATTGGAGCAAAAACTGAGTAACCACCAATACAAAAAGACCATAACTCTGTCAGTGAAGATAAACAACTGAATTATCAGTTCTGTAAATTAAAGCCAAGTCAGAACCATCCATCCGAGGTTTTTTTCGAACCTGCTGTAAGATGGACACACACACTGTCCACAGCAGCTATATTTCATTTCCCTTTTGGGATTAATAAAGTATTTTTGAATCCATTTGATTGGTAAAACCTGCAGTGCTGATCAAATATTCTAGGCTCCAGTCCAGAAACAACAGAATAATGATGTTTACAAACTCAAAATAAAAACACCATGAAAATAGAAAGAGGCTGCAGAGTTGGACCATTTCTGCTGTGTTCCAGGTGAAGAACAAAGCTCCTGCAGAGGTTCAGATCACCGCCGAGCAGCTGCTGAGGGAAGCCAAAGAGAGGGAGCTCGAACTTCTGCCACCGCCACCCAAACAGAAAATCACTGATAAAGAAGAGCTAAATGACTACAAACTGAGGAAGAGGAAGGTGGGTTCAACACGAACACGCAGCTGGAAATACAGGTGTCCTCATAATGTTCTTTTACTTGTTTTATTACTGAGCACCTGATGTAACAAACTGTTTCAGGCCTTTGAAGACAACATCAGAAAGAATCGCACCGTCATCAGTAACTGGATTAAATACGCACAATGGGAAGAGAGCCTGACGGAGATCCAGAGGTAGCTACCTTAGATTAGCTCCTTTGTTGCTTTGTTTCCTTATTCCTACTACTGCTAACGCTACTGATGCTAATTTTGCTAATTCAAGTTTCAGTTAGAGGCACAGTGTGTAGGATTTTGTCAATTCTTTTAGCCGAAATTGAGATAATCACTAATG
>NW_013953815.1:0-1268 GCF_001266775.1 Austrofundulus limnaeus
TCTTTAAATTCTTTAAACTTCACATTATTTCTTATTCATACAAAAAGTGGATTTGCTGCTGACGCACCTGAATAAAACCACTGAGGGACAATAAAGACAATTTAAGAGAATAAAGCAAATTATTTCAGCATGAAAACTCTTATTTTTATTATGTGACCGTGTCTAATAACATAACTATATCTCTGCTGTTTGTAACAAACCTAATCATATGAAAAAAATAATGGAGTTGATTATTTTACATGGATGAACATATTTCTCAATACAAATAAATGCGCTGGGAGCGCGAGAGTGACCCATCCAAGATGGCGGCCACAGTGAGACGTCCGTAGGATTTCTCCTGTATATTTCTATGGTTCCCCCCGCCATCTGGTCTCTAGGTACTCATCTATTGGAAGGGGGATGCGACATTGTACGCATGCGCATTACGACAACGCAAACTTTTATTGTGAAATCCGGAAGTGATCCTTGACCCCAAACAGGATATAGTTGGATGTTTTCCGCCAGAAGAAAGACGGTGATTTAAGAAAAGTCGAAAAACGACCACGGAGGACAGTTAAAGGCAGGAAACGTAAGGTTAATAAGGTAACAGAGTTAATAATGTAGGTGTGGAGAATAAATTAATGTTGGAGTTTCATAACATTAAATACCAGGAAGTTCCGTTTAGTCCAGCTTGCTAAAGATGAGAAGCTAGCTGTAGCGCATGGCACGGTTTGAAATGGGTCACATTTGTTTTAGGTTAATAATATTAATTAAATGTAATCATATACTTACATTAGGTGTAAAGATAAACCTGTATAATGATATTTGGTCCATTCCCTGTTTGCAGAGTCATCAGACTAAACTCAAATTTAAAGTTTAAGAAAGAAAAATAAGTCTGATAAACCTTGTGTTTTTATTCATTTAAACTACTGCGTAAACATGAGCTATTTTTTAAACACAACAAAACCATTGATTATTGTCTTATTATTTTTACCAGGTAATCTTTCCTCCTGAGACCCAAAAAATAGTTTTTAGTCTTTTTGTCACAGTTTAAATATTAAGGTCGAAAGAAACGTGTTTACCCTTCATAAATATTATTTATTTATTTACATTTCATCAAATGTCTCTGACACTACACATTGGTTCTTGCTTGATATCAAAATATTTGTTACTTAATGAACATTTAAAACAGATAAAATTCATTTCTTTTCATTTTATACATGTTTAAAACAGATTCATACTTTTTAAAATCCATAAATATAAAATCAGTTGATTAAATTGTACTAAAG
>NW_013953815.1:8462-9969 GCF_001266775.1 Austrofundulus limnaeus
GAACAACACACACAGAACAACACACACTGAACAACACACACAGAACAACACACACTGAACAACACACACAGAACATGTTTTGAACATCTAAAACGCTAGTTTTATCCTCCTGAGACCCAGAAGAACCCATTTCAGATACCTGGAATGTAACTGTGGTGAAACTGATTAAGTGTAACAGCAGCCTGCCATACATGAGCTTCCTCATGCTGCTGAAATGATCTGCAGCGCTCAGACCTCGACTGTTAAATTAACAAGATGGACTAAAGAATGAGCAACCGTCCACATCTTGTTTTCATCTCCACAGTTAATAAGAAAAACAAGTTTGTCAGACTCCGATCAGGGTAAAAAAAACATTAAACTACGGTTGTTTCTCTACCGATACTGGTATCGGTATCGGGACACCTCTAGTTATAATGATTTGGCCRATTAATTGMTTAATCAAAAAAATAATCGACAGATTAATCGATTATTAAAATAATCGTTAGTTGCAGCTCTGTTTGTGTTACTCTCCTGAAGTAGATCTCCGTCTCAAAATGTTTGGTGACTTCTGTCCTACAACAATACTCACCAAATTCACCATTCAGGCCTTTGGTTGTAGTGATCAGAACAGACATTTTATTCTGGTGCTACAACTTTTTGTTCTGTGCTACAAAATCATCAACCTCTGTAGCACCGGTGCTACGAGCTAAAAAGGTTAACGTACAGCCCTGTAATAATGATAAAGTTGTTGTGGCTTCGTCTGTTTCATCTTCCTTGAAATAAAAAAAGTAGCTTACAAAGCTGTCGCATCAGTACGATGTGAAAAAAAAGAACGGACAGTTTTTGTCACGAGTCACATCACACATACATGTCTTTCTATCTTTGTGAGGACCGCACACAACGCTTACAGTCTTGCTCTGCGCCGTCTTTTTTCCCTATCAAGTCTAAGGAGAGGTAGATGTGGAAGAGTGACTGCAAAGCTCTCGACTGTATCTGGCGTTATTTAAATAAAAATGACTACGTTCCTYGACATCCTTGGAGTGGCTCGTTGGTGGTTTTTAATGAGAGTTTGAGCAAAATAAACTTACATGAGCTAAAGGATCATTGCAACATTTTGCAGCTCTAACGTGAGTAAATTTTGTTCTTTTGTTCATGTACAGAGATGGCCATGATGCTTGGCGTTATGAGAGGGACGGGCGTTACGACCGAAGGCGGGGCCGCTCACTGTCCCCTCCCCGTGTCAAGGAGCCCAGCACCGCTGACGAGCCTCCTGTTAAGAAGAAAAAGGAGGAACTTGATCCAATCCTAACGAGGACTGGTGGCGCTTACATCCCACCTGCCAAGTTACGCATGATGCAACAACAAATCACTGACAAGAGCAGGTAAGAGCATTTCATTCCTGCTGATTAACACGCTGAAGCTACAAGTCCACCTTTTTATTTTAACTTCAAATCCTGTTTACACTTTTTGTTTGTACTGATTTCTTTTAAATTATCTTTATCTTTATTAAATTTTTGTAAATGTGAAA
>NW_013953815.1:11894-15384 GCF_001266775.1 Austrofundulus limnaeus
TTTATGTACAGTGCCCTGAGACAACGTATGTTGGGACTTGGTGCTATATAAATAAACTGAACTTGAACTTGTTTACAGAATTAACTAAGCATGAGTGCTACTTGTTAGTGTTTATATCTAAGCCTGCCTCTGAACGAATGCTTTGGTGCAGAAGTTTATTTTTGAAAAGAAGAAATGTGCTTAAACTAAACTAGGCTGTAGAMTAAATTTTTGCCCAACTTTTTTTTCTTAGGTGCACCAGCACAAAAGTTAGGAGCTCATTAATGGAGTACATTGTATCCAAAACACATAAAATCACAGCAGCATTAAATGAGCACCTCAACTCTCCTGTTTCCACCAGAACTGTTCGTCAGGAGCTCCACAGGGTCAATATACACGGCCGGGCTGCTAAAGCCAAACCTTTGGTAACTCGTGACAAACGTTTGTTTCAATGGTGCAAGGAGCACAAATCTTGGGCTGTGGACAATGTGAAACATGTATTGTTCTCTGATGAGTCCACCTTTACTGTTTTCCCCACATCTGGGAGAGTTACAGTGTGGAAAAGCCACAAAGAACCACTCAGACTGTTGCATGTCCAGAGTGAAGCATTGGGGTGGATCAGTGATGGTTTGGGCTGCCATATCATGGCATTCCCTTGACCCAATACTTGTGCTAGATGGGCGTGTCACTACCAAGGACTACCGAACCATTCTGGAGGACCATGTTCATCCAATGGTTCAAACATTGTATCCTGAAGGCAGTGCTGTGTATCAGGATGACAATGCACCAATACAAGAAAGACTGGWGAAAGATTGGTTTGATGAACATGAAAGTAAAGTTGAACATCTCCCATGGCCTGCACAGTCACCACATCTAAATATTACTGAGACACTTTGGGTGTTTTGGAGGAGCGAGTCAGGAAACATTTTCCTCCACCAGCGTCACGTAGTGACCAGGGGCCTCATGTATAAATGGTGCGTATGCATAAAACAGTTGTGTGCGCCAGGTTCTACACCCACGTTGTGATGTATAAAAACCAACGTTGTGTGAAAGTGTGCGTATATTTACTCACACTTTTCACCTGCTGTGAGAATGTGCAGCAGACACACAAAGTTTTTCAGTCGACAGTTTTAACTCACAAAGTCATGAATCTGAGCTGAATCCACAGAAATATGACTCTGTTGTGTTTTCTGGATGTAAGGAGCGTCTGAACACAGTGTTAGATTTTTATTTTACTTTGAGTTTTTATTGTTTAAACTCAGCAGCTGTGCTTTGGGTAGATTCTCACGCCAGGTGCACACACCCTCGCCAGCTGGGAAGGTGTTCATATGTGTCAACCCCTTTGGACATTTACCGTCTAATGAGACTCAAATATCTATATTTTTTTGCTAAATATCTGTAGGCTACCACTGGTACCCGCTCGTGGGGGTGGGGTGGGGGTCCGTGGAGCTGACAGCGCTGCTGTAACGCAGGAGCAAAGGAGAGGAAAAAGTGGATAACTTGGTGCTTTTTTTTTAGCGTCCGTTCAACGCCATGTTCATCTAAATGGACAACAACTAACCAGCTTTAATATCACATTCAGGAGATGTCTGTAAATTTCAGGAAAATCTCAGACTTTGGTTATCCTGTGTGAATACACCACATAAAACAATGTCACCCCACTCCTTATTTAGACAGTTTTCTCACTCATTCTCCATTTAATTTATATTTTCCCTGCATGTAAAAATMATTTCTGATCCCACAGAGAGGAATCTGAGGAGAATCTCACACTCTGGACACATTTACGTCTATTTAACATATTCAAATGGAGGCGTGTCAGGGGAGGAGTCTCAGTTCCACGTTCATTGGGATGTAAAAAGGAAAGGTGCACAGGAACCTGCGTACGCATGGATTTACATCTGAATGTTTTAGTGCGGCGCACATTTCTAAAGTTGTCCGTACGTCAACTTTTAGTTTGAAAGCTGCGCAATCCTTTAAACATGAGGCCCCTGGCCCCAATCCTGCAAGAAGAATGGCTTCAAATCCCTCTGACCACTGTGCAGGACTTGTATATGTCATTCCCAAGACTAACTGATGGTGTATTGGAGGCCCTACACCATACTAATAAATGATTGTGGTCTAAAACCAGGTGCTTCAGTTTCATTTTCCAACCCCTGTAGTTACTCAAAAAATAGAGGCCAGTAGGCGACTGCGAGCCTTGTGCTTTAAATTCAGACGAGTCCAGGGCAGGTGAAAGTATATCATTCGATACTTTGGCATCAAGTTCTACCTTGTTTTGTTTTCTTACCTTATTTATTTTTTATTATTGTTATTACTGCATTTGTATTCTTAGTAATTATTAAGTAAGTAAGTAAAAGTTTATTTATACAGCACCTTTCACAGACATAGAGGGTCACAAAGGGCTTTACAGGGGTGCAAAAATTATACAGAAAATAAAACAAAAAACAACAACATCATAAAACAATAGCTAGGAAACAACACACTGGAATTGTTTAAAAGGCTTTATAAAAAGGAAAGTTTTAAGTTTAAGTCGACATGTTTTGAAAATAGTACAAGGAATAGGTTTATCTCATATTTAATGCATTGTACTTCATGCTAACGCAGCTGAGTTGTCTTAGAAGACCTCAGTCGTATTTCATACCGTTAGAAATGGCATTTAAAAAACTTGTGCAATTTGTGTTCACTATCAACAGCATTATAAATGACATTAACTGAGACAGCGTTAAATTTGATTGGTTGATTTAGAAACCCTGTAATAAAAGAGCTTTTGAATGTTTGTGTAATGTAATATTAAACAAATGAATCCTTGTTTAAAGAACTCAAAAGTCTTACAGTGTGAACAAGCGTGTCAGGAGTGTCCAATCCACTGAGATAAAAATGAAATTGGAAATTAAAAAAAGTGTCAGCTTTTGAACTCCGTCCAGAGTGTGTTTATGTGATGCACTTAGTGTTTGTCCAATCTGTTCATAAGTTGTTTGAGTGTGTGAAATGTGGTTTATCACAGCTACACTTTTTATCTTCATATTTCAAAGGTATGTTTTGTGCTGTGTTGTTTTTAGCTGTAAAATTTTTGTCCTAAATCCAGTATCTAATTTTCCAGCAACAGTGCCTGACAGCCTCCAAGTTTGTGGCTCATCTCATCAACCAGAATGTGGTAGGTGCTAATTTCTTACCTGTTAATGGAAAGTTCACGTTCAGCAACTATAAGTTGTGATTACTCCTCTCTGTCCGATGACTAATTTTTAGGCCCATGAAGTGTTGTGTTTGGAGATGCTCACTCTGCTGCTGGAGCGTCCAACTGATGACAGTGTGGAGGTCGCCATCTCCTTCTTAAAGGAGTGTGGACTCAAACTAACAGAGGTCTCCCCCCGAGGAATCAATGGTACACTGCAGCAACAGCCTTTCAGCCTGTATTCAACCATACATGTCAACTCTTTTGATTGTTTACCTGTAACATAACCCTTAAAATCTGTAATTTTCAGAAAGAAATCTGTTTTACTTTCCTGTGGGG
>NW_013953815.1:17697-18764 GCF_001266775.1 Austrofundulus limnaeus
TGTGAAGACTTACAGAAAACGTTTGACCTTTGCCAACAAAGGATATACAACAAAGTATTGAGATGAACTTTTGTCATTGACCAAATACTTATTTTCCACCATTATTTGCAAAAAAATTCTTTAAAAGTCAGACAAAATGATTTTCTCAATTTTTTTTTCACATTTTGTCTCTCATAGTTGAGGTCTACCTATGATGTCAATTACAGGCCTCTCTCATCTTTCTAAGTGGGATAACTTGCACAATTGGTGACTGACTAAATACTTATTTTCCCCACTGTACACCCTCAGCAGGGTCCTGGAGGGTGCATGGGAGTTCAATCAGTGTACATGTGTTTTGTGGACTTGGAGAAGGCGTTCGACYGTGTCCCTCAGGGACTCCTGTGGGGGGTACTCTGGGAGTATGGGGTACCAGGCCCATTGATACGGGCTGTCAGGTCCCTGTACAACCGGTGCCAGAGCTTGGTCCACATTGCTGGTAGTAAGTTGGACTTGTTTCCGGTGAGAGTTGGACTCCACCAAGGTTGTCCTTTTGTCATCGATTCTGTTCATWACTTTTATGGACAGAATTTCTAGGTGCAGCCGAGGTGTTGAGGGGATCCTTTATAGTGACCTTAGGATCACATCTCTGCTTTTTGTGGATGATGTGGTCCTATTGGCTTCATCAGATCCTGATCTCCAGCTCTCACTGGAGTGGTTCACAGCCGAGTGTGAAGTGACCGGGATGAGGATCAGTGCATCCAAATCCCAGACCATGGTCTTTAGCTGGAACAGGGTTCCTYCTCCGGGTCAGGGAGGAGGTCCTGCCCCAAGTGGAGGAGTTTAAGTATCTCAGGGTCTTGTTCAGGAATGTGGGAAGAATGGAGCGGGAGATCGACAGGTGGATTGGTGCTGTGTCTGCAGTGATGCGGGTGTTGTACCGGTCTGTCGTGGTGAAGAGAGCTGATCCAGAAGGAGAAGCTCTCGATTTACCAGTCGGTCTACGTTCCTACCCTCATCTATGGTCAGGAGCTTTGGGTAGTGACTGAAAGAAGGAGATGACAGATACAAGCAGCTGAAATGAGTTTCCT
>NW_013953815.1:19422-21533 GCF_001266775.1 Austrofundulus limnaeus
ACACACACACACACACACACACACACACACACACACACACAACCACACACGCACAGCACTTACAGCCTCGCTGCGCACAAGAACCTGCAGAGTTTGTTTTTTAAAATAAAGTATATTTTAACTTTTCATTGATGTTTAAATAGGGTTTCAAAGTCTGATTATGGTTAGTATAAGAGCGCAATATATATATATAAATATATATATATATATGCGCAATACATTGTTTTAGCCTAATATAGGTGTATTAGTTTAAAAAAAAAGAAAAAGTTTATTCTGAAAGCTGACTTTTGCTGTGGTGATGCGTCTTGATCATTTACATGTAGGAGAAACCCTGAAACGAGTTTAAAGGCTTTCAGATTGTTTTTTCATTTCCACTGAACAACCCACAAAGATTTAATTTGTAGTTGTACACAAATTGTTCCGTTTTAGCATTTCAGGTGTACACTGAAATAATTAGAAGTAACCAAACAGATAACTACTTGAAAGTATTGATTTTATCCCAATTTTTTCCTCCAGATTCTGACAGCAAGCACAAGAAAAAGAAGAGAAAAGGTGCTCGTGAGGAGAAAAAGAAGAAAGCAAAAGACAAGCAGAAACCTGACAGGAGGCGAGACAGATCCAAGAACAGTGACGACAATGACAGCGAGAAACAGGCGAGGACGGACAGGAGAGGCCGTGCACAAGGGAGTGAACGTGCACGACAGGATGAGCGTGCACGACAGGATGAGCGTGCACGACAGGATGAGCGTGCACGAGAAGATGAGCGGGTACGAGAAGATGAGCGGGTACGAGAGGATCCCCGGCACAGAGGACGGAATGAAGTTTCAGAGGAGGAGGAGCGGAGACGAAAAACAAACAGACAAGCAGACAGTGAGAGAGAGGAGAAACGAGGGAGAGACGGGGAGAGAGGGAGGGACAGAGAGAAAGAAAAGAAGAGAGACAGAGACCGGAACAAAGAGAACAGAGAAAGGAACAAAGAGAGAAAAGACAAGAGGAGATAAACTTCATCTGGTTTTGATGGACTTCTCACTGTTGTTCCTCTTTTCCTCCTGTCTCTGCTAATGTGGCTTTCTCCTTCCATTTATTTTTCTGTTCTCAAAATACAAAAAATAAAGTTGTTTTACATATTTTTGACTTGTTTTTCTTTGTTTTCCATTCTGAAGAGTACAGAACATAATGTTCTCAACAATGTATGAAATCTGATTAAACATCAAGCTCAACTTTTATTCATGAAAAGAGTTGTGGTGTTGACTGTTTCCTCTGCACAGATACATGAGGTGAAACCTAACGTAAAAATCAGACATTTGCAGTGAAACAACTCGATGACTGTCACTGTACATTAGCAAAGATATGACATCGTACATTTCCTTTCTCAAATATATAAAATATATCTCTTCAACATAAATTTTAACCATTGTGCTTCTTAACCTTCAAAACATTATATGAACGTAGTGTTGCCTGGACAAAGTCCAGAGATTTACTGTCTCAGTTCATGGGCTGGGCCCTCATCAGTCCACACTTTATCACTGCATCACACGGCGCCGCCATGTTGGATGGGGTCTCATCAAGGCAGCACTGGAGCAAGACACTGCCCTTATTTGGTGCATTAATCTAAATGTTGAAGGCAGATAACATGGGGTTACCTTTTTATAATAAAACTGAACAACAGTTTTGGTTATTGAACATTTATAACATTTTATTATTGTAGCTAATTTTATTTGTCAATCAACAAAATGATAACAGCAGGAACTGGTTCTCTTTATCGATGGGTTTTTTCTTCACATGGACCTCCTGGTGACAGACTAGAAGTTCTAATCAGAACAGAGTTTTGTTCATTCAAACTCTGAAGAGAGCGCTTCAAGACCAAAGACWGGCAGGACGGCTCAGATTATCAGGATTAAGGTGATGTTAAAATGTAAATAATGCTTTGGTAAACACATACTGTGACTGCAGCAATAAAGGTTGTGTCACTATTTTACTTTCTGTATGGTATCTTATGGGTTTGTCTTTTTTGTAAATTTCATAAATCTAAGTTAAATAAGGGACTATGTCTCTCAGCTGGCCTGGGAACGCCTTGGAGTTCCCCCGGAGGAGCTGGAAGAAGTGGCTGG
>NW_013953815.1:22181-25498 GCF_001266775.1 Austrofundulus limnaeus
GATGGATGGATGGATGGATGGATGGATGGATGGATGGATGGATGGATGGATAAGTTAAATAATTTAGCATTTAAGTACTTATGTAGTTTAATCAAACAATTTTTTGTCATTTGATATTAGGGTAATTATTTACAGAGCACACATATTTAACATTTTGTAATAGTTGCAATAATTGAACTTTTTTTCTTTGAGTTCTCAGTTCCTTTGGAGAGGCAGCTGCAGTCGTCCTGCCCCTCAGTGTAAACTGCCCCTCAGTGTAAACTGCCCCTCAGTGTAAACTGCCCCTCAGTGAAACAGCCTCTCAGTGTAAAGAGCCCCTCAGTATAAACAGCCCCTCAGTGTAAACTGCCCCTCAGTGCAAACTGCCCCTCAGTGCAAACTGCCTCTCAGTGTAAACTGCCCCTCAGTGTAAATAGCCCCTCAGTGTAAATAGCCCCTCAGTGTTAACAGCACCTCAGTGTAAACAGCCCCTCAGTGTTAACAGCCCCTCAGTGTAAAATTACCTTCAGTGTAAACAGCCCCTCAGTATAAACAGCTC
Source organism: Austrofundulus limnaeus (assembly GCF_001266775.1). Taxonomy (NCBI): domain Eukaryota; kingdom Metazoa; phylum Chordata; class Actinopteri; order Cyprinodontiformes; family Rivulidae; genus Austrofundulus; species Austrofundulus limnaeus. The sequence continues at coordinate 22,720 of NW_013953815.1, forward strand.
CTCGGTGTAAACAGCCTCTCAGTGTAAACAGACCCTTGGTGTAAACTGCCCCTCGGTGTAAACATTTCAGTGTAAACAGCTCCTCAGTTTAAACAGCCCCTGTGTAAACAGACCCTCAGTGTAAATAGCCCCTCAGTGTAAACTGCCCCTCAGTGTAAATAGCCCCTCAGTGTTAACAGCACCTCAGTGTAAACAGCCTCTCAGTGTAAACAGCCCCTCAGTGTTAACAGCCCCTCAGTGTTAACAGCCCCTCAGTGTAAAATTACCCTCAGTGTAAACAGCCCCTCAGTATAAACAGCCCCTCGGTGTAAACAGACCCTCGGTGTAAACTGCCCCTCGGTGTAAACATTTCAGTGTAAACTACCCCTCAGTTTAAACAGCCCCTGTGTAAACAGACCCTCAGTGTAAATAGCCCCTCAGTAAAAACTACCCCTCAGTATAAACAGCCCCTCAGTGTAAACTACCCCTCAGTGTAAACAGCCCCTCAGTGTAAACAGCCCCTCAGTGTAAACAGCCCCTCAGTATAAACAGCCCCTCAGTGTAAACTACCCCTCAGTGTAAACAGACGCTCGGTGTAAACTACCCCTCAGTGTAAACAGACCCTCAGTGTAAACAGACCCTCAGTATAAACAGCCCCTCAGTGTAAACTACCCCTCAGTGTAAACTACCCCTCAGTGTAAACAGCCCCTCAGTGTAAACAGACCCTCAGTGTAAACTACCCCTCAGTGTAAACAGACCCTCAGTGTAAACAGACCCTCAGTGTAAACTACCCCTCAGTGTAAACAGACCCTCAGTGTAAACAGACCCTCAGTGTAAACAGACACTCAGTGTAAACAGCCCAGCTGCAACCAGAAGTCACAGCTGCATGAGGTCACATCATGTTTCATGTCAGCAGAGGGACAAGTTTAACTCATAATTAAATTTTTGATGTTTTCCAAAAATTTAGTATTTTGAGATTGTAAATATTTATTTTCTTAGATTACAATGAAGTGTTAATTTGATACGTTTTATCAGTTAATTGGTTAATTTTCAGTTCATAAGTTGGTACCTTCATTAAATTTTATGTTAACCTGTTTTATTGGCCTAAACTGCATTTTATTTTTGTAAATAAATCAACACTTTTGGACTAATCTGCTGTGTCTCTGTGAACCCTCACACATGCATATGAAGATGTAATTTCTCTTTACATTTTGCTGATGTTTGTTGTCTGACTCAAGGATTTTTTATTTAAAAAATTATTCATTTAAAAACAAAACAAATGCTATACATACAACAAATAATAATAAAAAACACTAACACATATTAACACTATATACATTAAAAATAAGAGCTTCCATGATTGAATACTTTTTAATCTCTTAAATTGTCTTTATTTACACAGCAATAACACAATAATTTATTTATATTTGTTTACATCTGCATCCATTTCACACGAAGCTTTACCTTAAAGAGGATTTATGGAAACGAGATCATAATAACGACATGTAGGGGTTTTGGGTATATTCTAAAATGGATAATTTGTGAATTATTTAAATTGGCAAATTATCTGACCTCGAGGCACCACGCTCTTAATTTGGTCAAAAATTAACCCAGGAAAGAGACGAAAAACTAACTTTATTGTAATCAGTCTCACATTAAATGTACCCAAAATGRTTTGATGAGTTCTTGTCTTATCAGAACCAATAATACTTTATCAAGACACAAATGTGAGATTAGTTTATGTTGGCACGTTCTCCACGGGCCATTTATTTACAGATTAAACGTATTTATGTACAACTATGGTGAGTAAGAAGTGATGACATGTTGAACCAGGTAAAACTGACACAGTTTGCAATCACAAGTGAATAAACAAACAAACAAAGAAATAAAATAAACACTGAGAGGTGAGTTTGAGGHTTGGAGTGAGGTGAGGTGAGTTTTGCTTTTAGCTGAGGATTTAACTAAAGGGATCCTAGTTAAATTAGGGAGAAAAATAGTTTAGTTTATCAAATCTCATACAAAGATAAGAATCAAATTACATCTGAGCACCTGTTTGTCACCAGGACAAATGTTCACTTTTACCCTTTTGTTCTGCCGTGTGGGTACCAGGAGGGAAGTCAGCGATTGAAGGTCATCTCTGGGGGTCGTCTCCCAGGTAGACTCTTCATGCAAGCTGGATGTCAGGTGGTCTGCCTGTAAAACTCGGCTGGTCCCGTGGTCAGAGAAGGGGGTCACTCCCTGGTGACTCGTGGTCCGTTCTTTAGGTGGCTGCAAGACTTCTTAGTTTGATTTCAACTTTGTAGAGAAAACGAACTAAAACGACGCATGAATTACAATTAGCTTATTTAACTTCTATAAAATCAAACTCAGACGTTGAGTCGATATTAAACGTTGGCTGTTCGTTCAACCAGCGGGGGATGCAGAGCCTGTAACCTGGTCAGCCTTGGGAGGGGCTGGCAGGGCCGGTCTCCGCTGAAACTTCTAAAAAACTGTTTCTGACTTCTGTTGTTGAAAAACTCTCAAAAAACTCTGTCGGTCTCGGGAGCTGCACTAACTTTTAAAACCTCTGTTTTGGGCGGAGTCAAGGTTTAGTTGGCCAATAAAAATGTTACACCTTATACAGGAAAAGATCTCAGCGAGTCTGTTGGAGGTAAAGGTTTACTTTGAAAACAAACAAGGATTATCTCGCATCTAATTAAAGGGAGAGACATCTGCTTGCCTCAATAAGAGTGTCACACTTTTAATTAAAAACTCAAGTCCTAAGTTTATAAGGATTAAATCATGGAATAAAACACACATC
>NW_013953815.1:25855-27076 GCF_001266775.1 Austrofundulus limnaeus
AGTAGAGCTTCAATGGGTTTTATTCTTTCTGTAAAAAGAAACAGGTAAATCACATTTCTTTGATTAAGATATATGAAAACAGACAGTTGGATAAAAACATTCAATCTTGTTCTCTTTTTTTTCCCACATTTAATGAAGAATGAATGAATTTGTTCTCAGTCACTGAAGAGTCTGGTTAAAGGCATTTATGATCCCTTTGAAGAGGAGCCAACAGTCTTGTGCTTATGGGGGATGGAAGCAACAGGGACTTATCAGAATGTAAATTCCTTCAGTTTAACTGCTGGGGCGTCGTCGCAAAGTCTAGTGGGGGAAGGTGTGAGAGATGTTAATTCGAGCCACAAAGGAAGTTCCATGCAAACATCTTCAGAAAAAGTCTGAAGTCAAAGTGGGATTTTCTTCCTTCCTAAGCCGTTGTCATAGGAACAAGTGAAATCTAATCAGAAATGATTATTTACAAGCAGGAAAATGCTACAGACAACACTTGAAATCTGATACATAAATTTATTTCACAACACTGGAGTAATCGAAGTGTAAACCTTGTTTATTTTTATATTTTGATACAATCCACCGGAAAAGTGACTGTTATGGATTAATTATGTATATCTGTTGTACCTTGACACTGTCCAGTAATCATATCTCATGATAACTAGTTTCTGCTGTTTTACTCTATCGGCCCAGACTTCAAGACTCCAATGCATGACCTCTTTTATTTTGATAAGGTGTTTCCGGGCTGACAGCCCTGTCATTGGTTAGATGGTTGACAGTAGGCGAACTGTGATTGGTTGTAAGCATGTCACATGATGTTATATTATCGGCTCTGCGCTGACGAGCCAACCACAACTCTACAGACTTCTCTGACTGACTTCTGCTCTGTTGTTGCTCAAATTAAATCATTTGACGACCATACACGCAGACTTTCTGTGCATTTATTCCAACGTGTTTCTGCATTCTTGGTAAATCGTGCCACCACAGTGACAAAAACAGACAAAGTTATTTTATTGCAGTGATTAATTTGACCTATATGTAGAAAATGTTACATTTACATGACATCATGATCAGTCAGCAGCAGCATCTGATCAATCTGTGATCCATGATGTGATGTAATATTTGCTACATAACACAGGACCAAGAAGTCTGATGTAGTTCAGGAGCTGCAGTGGTGCTGCGGCTCTGTCCCAGCTGCTCTTCATGGAGAACAATCTGCAGGTCAGCTTCAGAGAC
>NW_013953815.1:31171-32270 GCF_001266775.1 Austrofundulus limnaeus
GTTCTTGTTTTGTCTGTTTTTTATGGACCATAATTGTGTCTAAATAAAGAGATTGATTGATTACTTTTTTAATTAATATTTACCACCATTTATAAACACATTTATTTTGAAGCCTAAACTTCAAAGGGCTACATTAAGGAACTGTTTAATATAATGTCCTGATGCATCTCAGTAATCCAGGTAGAAACAAATTCTTCTTTAGTGAAACGTTTCGTCTCTCGTTTCACTAAAGAAGAACTCATCCAGAGGACCTACTTTTTTTTCTTTTTGATGTTTAATATAATAGACAAAATAGTTTCATAGAATTTAAGTTTACAGTAGAACACATAAATACACACAACAGAAAATAAAAATAAATAAATAATAAATAATATATAAAATAATCTGGAACTACACTCCGGACCCGTAGGTGGCGGTGTTGCACACCTTCAGTTTCATGTCCACCGACATTAAACAGAAGAAGAAGAGCTCCAGCGCCTGGCTGCTGTGTGGCTGTTCACTATTGTTAAAGACGAGCAGCGAACAGCTTTAAATTTGTTGTTTATATTTATAAAAATCACAACAACAGTCTGTGTTCGCTGTTATCCTGTAAGGAGAAACAGGAGGAGGAGAGCTACAGGAGGAGGACTGAGCTGAGGAGGAATAATTACTGTCTGTTATTGGAAAATGCTCCGGATTTGACTGAATAAAGGTAAAATCGGTCGGATCGATAGTTGTTGTTGGTTGAAGCTGCAGTGAGGGCGGGTACGGCCGCAGTGTGCAGCTGCTGGATGTAGGTCATTTGTTTTACTGGGTCCAGTCCTGCCATGATGGGCAGAACCACTGCAGAGAACCACTGGTTTATTAAAGGTGAACTAAATAAAACATTATGAAATTATTATCTATAACAAAAAACGATWCATTAATATATAATGTGACAATGTAATTGTAAATACATTTCTAAGCTCAGTATTATTTATTAATTCGTCTTTAAAGGCACAGTGTGTAGGATTTGTTGTTTTCAGCGACATCTAGTGGTTGAATCATCCTCCCTGGTCCTCCCCCCACCCCCACTCTACGGTGTCTCTCAGGGGTCAAAAACCTTTGATAATTCCAACCG
>NW_013953815.1:33397-35240 GCF_001266775.1 Austrofundulus limnaeus
TATTATTATTATTATTATTATTATTATTATTATTATTATTATTAAAGTAGAAAACTGGGGGTTTGAGCTTAAGCGATGAATGAACCAATTGGCGGGCTGAATTTTGGTCACTCGCGGTCCGGATGTGGCCCACGGGCCGCCAGTTGAATAGCCCTGCACTAAGCTGTAATATGGAGCTCAAACTAAAGCTGCAGCTCAGATAAACAGCATAACCTGCAACTTTGACCATTCTGACATCTTCCTTGTTGACCTAGCTAGTCATTGCTAACTATCCACCTTAGTTTTAGCCCCCAAAATGACTTGGTGAGTTGTAGTCGTGATCCAGAACAGGGCTGCCCAAACCTTTTCCTGAGAGGGCCAAAATGAAAATCTACCCAAGGGCTGCGGGCCAAATGCAATAATACAATGGAGGAAWTGCAAATACTTCTTAAGTAAAGTCTTTTTACTTTTTATGAATAAGCTAGGAGTCACCCACATTTTGTTTGTTTGTGTTTTTAGTCTGTACTCTTGCTCGGGCAGCAGAGGCTCATGGGACACTTCATATGTTGATAAAATATGAGTTTTTGTAGTCTTATAAAGTTTTCAAATCTACATGTATGCTTAAATCTAATGTAATTATCTTCTTTGGTTACTTATATTTTATGTTTAATCTTAATAAAATACAACGTCGGCAAAGTCAGCTATCTGTGCTACAATCCCTTATTTAATCATTGGATGTAATTATAAAATGGAAAAACAGAGTTTTTACAGAGGATGACAGACAATTAAAACCTAGTAACCAGGGAAACTACTGGCGGGCCAAATCAAATGTCTTGACGGGCCAATTTTGGCCTGCGGGCCCCACTTTGGGCACCTCTGATCCAGAACCTGCTTTGGTTCTCAATGACGTCCTCATCTGGGTCCTTTTACCCGTTCGTGGACTAGCATTTAGCTTGTAGCGATAAAACCAGTATGGGAGAACCACAAAAGCAAGGGAGAAAAAATGCAAAAAGACCACTGAACGACGCAGACGAGCAGGACCAGGTTCATAATACTTTGTATTTAAAACGTGCCTTTCAGGACACCCATGGATCTAGGTATTTAGCTTTATTGAAAGCAGCGATCCTTACGGAGGCTGTGTTGACATGACTCTGTGTGACTTCCTCTGATATTATTAATAACTATCTTACATACTCCAAATGGATACATACTGTATAATAAGGAGCTTTTTGTGATTATAATCTGATACTGTCAGTGTATCCTACGTTTGTGTTTACAAGGGTAGATTGCATAATATTCAAAACACTTTTCTGTTCTTAGTCCGCAATCTTTTTCTTTTTCTTTTAAGTTAATTAACGTACTATGTGGTCACTAACCATGGTAGGAGTGATCTGAACACTGGAATCCCGAGGAGGGTGAAATCTTTGTCGTTGATTATCGCCAGACACAAAATCACTTCGCTTTGCTGACAGTTCTACTTCTTAGTGTTTTTACACATCAATGTTTTTTTAAAGAGCGTTTCTCTGACACACGAGCAGCACAGTTTTGTAACCAACTCAAACGTAAACTTGCTCCATGACTGTTAAAACAACTTATAATAGAAACATGCTACATAAACAATCTAGACTGTGTACATTTCTGTGCTGTAGACTATCCCCTCTTCCACCTTCGCAGCCGTGAATATGGTGATTTGATCACGTGATCTGCAGGTCGCTACGTCATTTGAGAACCATCTATGTTGGAGCCATGAACAACCTGAAAAGCTCTGGGGTCTCATTTATAAAGGATTGCGTGGAAACCATACTAAAAGTGAACGTGCGGCCAAAAGACGAAAATGGCTTACGCAAAAAAAAAAAAAAAAAAA
>NW_013953815.1:38137-39903 GCF_001266775.1 Austrofundulus limnaeus
TCCATACTTACCGCGCTCACATGTGGTTTCTGCAATTAAAAGAGGTGTGGAAAAAAACTCAGCTGCTCTGATTCAAGCTCCTAATGTAATAACTCTTGAACCTTTATTATGTTGCAGATCAAAATACATCCAAGAACATCTTTTTAGGGTTTTAAATTTTAAAATGATCTGACTCTTATTCTGATTGTATCTGTAGTTAGTCTCTGGGCCAGTAAAGTTTGTATTTATCTTCTCTTTAATATGTATAAAGAGTAAAGAGCTTGCATGCCTAAAAAAAGAATAAAATTAAAAAAACACCCATTTGTAACATTTATTCAAAATACACATATTTCTTTGTTCTAATCAAACTAACTTTTGTAGATACAAAATATCAATTATGTAAAATAAAATCAAACAGAAAAACTTTCTTCTAATCACTGTAAAAATAAGGTTTACCTACATTTTAATGCATCTAAAGGGTTAATGTTTCTGACTGAAGGCGGATGGTGGTGTGTGTGTGTGTGTGTGTGTGTGTGTGTGTGTGTGTGTTTTTGCTACCTGATGGGGACGGTGTCTGATGATTTCCCCGATACAGACAGGCTGGTGAGGACCCACTGAGTCCAGACCAGTCCCGGTCCACATCACTATGTTCCACATGGTAACCCTGCCTGGTACATTTCTGCAGCAGTTCCATTTAAACGGGTGATTTTAATTTTTTGAGTGTATTTGTCCCAGTAAACATTAGCCTTTTCAGAGACCGGTATCGTGTAAACAGGCGTTAGATCAGCCTGGGACAGGCTGGGTTCCTGTGAGGGTTTGTTATTGTTTTGGTTCTGATAAGGCTAAGGCCTCTTTGCTGCTGGCTGCTTAGGCCTAATTCAGATTGAGAATAAAACTTTTAGCAGAGAATCAACTGTTTTTCTGCTATTTTATTCAGAATTCCAATTTATTGATCATGATTTTGTTACACCGCATTTGCAAAACTGTTTTTTCGACATTAGCAGAATATCGATAAAGTTTTGTGCACATTTTTGATGGAAATGCAACATTTTCCAACACGATGCTGTWATGAACGTTGGTTAAAAAATGAAAAAAGTCTTGTGGACAGTTTTTTAAAACTTTTCTGTGTACTTGTTTTTGCAGGTGTCCAGCGTTACAATGGAAGCAAACTCCATCCTTCCTATCCTCAAAAAGAAACTGGCCTTTCTCTCAGGTACATACTTGTGTTTATTTAGTGTCGGCCGTCAGTCATCAGAAATCTAACCACCAGTTTGTCTCTTGGTAGGGGGCAAAGACCGTCGCAGTGGTCTGATTCTGTCCATCCCCCTCAATTCAGATCAGACCAGTATGGAGGAACTGAGTGCCTCACTGGACTACCTGCTCAGTATCCCCAGGTACACTGTTGTTCCAGGTCTCTTTCACCAACAATTCTCAGAAAGTTCTTTTGTTGTGTTTTAAATGTCCCTACTGGTCCAGCATGGTTCTGTTGGATGTTTGCAGTGGTGGGCACCAGTCCGCTAAAGCTCAAATCTGCTAATTGCGGACCTAAATATTTAATTTGCGCTTTAGCGGTCTTACAAATTTTTACAATTAATAAGCGGATTTGCGCTTTCTAAAATTAAAATGCAGTACCACTAATAACTAATTATCTACCAGTCATCATTATGTTGAACAGCAGAAGGTATGACTGTCAATGAATCACAACATGTGATCTATCCAACAGCACCCCTCCCAGATAAACACTCTTATTGTGTCCAAAACGACAGACCGGGTCCTCCGGAGGACCC
>NW_013953815.1:40591-42357 GCF_001266775.1 Austrofundulus limnaeus
GATAGTTTCCTGAACTCCGTGCTTTCGTTTCCCGTCACAAATCAAATCCGTCATGTACCCAGAATGCATCGCTTCAGTTTTCCAATAAACAGTTTAAAAATTGCTTTATTGAAGCTTCTTTAATGAAAAATCTACAACAAACAAAAGAAAAAGACAAAGAAGCAGCCGAACTAGCAATCCTCAACAACTTTTTAATTTTTACACCAGGAGCCAAAGGTCTGTTTCAGGAAATCACATCCCCAGCAGTTGATGCTTGTAGGATTAAGTTGAACAAGGGTTCATACAACGCAAGTTGGCAGTGTTGTGCATACATTGTACAATTGTTAACAGCTAGTAAGTGTCAAATTGAACTTGTGCTTCAGAATTAGCGTCCGCTAATTTTCTATGGCATAAGCGTTTTTGAAGTTGCGGACCTAAATATTTTCATAAGTGCTTTAGAAATTGTGGAGCTAATTTTTGGATTAGCGCTGCCCACCACTGGATGTTTGCATTTTATTATTTCACAGTTTGTCAAGGTTTTCATTGTCTTTTTTAATGGATGGAAAAATMCTGGTTTAAATATATGTGGAGTAGTGTAGTTGAGGTGAGAGATATTATTTGTAAAGTCTAAAGCTGTGTTTAGACCTGCTCTGCAGTCCTGACATATTTTAGAGATATTTTGGAGGAACAGAGTATGACATTGCAAATATCCACAACATTGAACTTTTTTTGAACTCTTACTCCAGTAAGATATTTACACTTTTTGCAGGTGAGACAGTTTACTACTAATCTTCTGATAMACTGTGGATGAATGAATGATTTGTGAGAACAGTTGCTGATCAACTAATGTTTGTTCCTCTTTACTGTGAGTCGGTCCAGATGCTTGTAGTCGAAATATTAGAGCAACAATAATCATTTACACCCATATTTTGTTTTAATAAACAGTGTAAAGATAACACATGGATTTCTATACTCTTTGCATTATGTTTTTCCTTGTGTTCAGACACCCTCCCCTTCATAACCACTCTGTTGTAGGAAGTGTAAAGAAACACTTWAAACATGTCTAAAGCAGGTGGATTGTAAACTCTCTTAAACATCTCCAGAGAATACAACCTAGGAAACTGGACACGTTTAATTTACACAYKGTTTGGTAGAAWAGGAGTAATTTTGCTGAGATAAATCAGTTTTATTCTGTACAGTGCTGTGGTTTGTTCACAGTCAGTAATGTTTATATGTGTCTTGTTACTTTCAGTGAGAAATGTAAAACTCGAGGTTTCACCGTTATTGTGGATGGGAGGAAGTCTCAGTGGAACACTGTGAAAACCGTGGTCCTGATGTTGCAGGTACAAACACATTAAATGTTCCTGCAGATCCTTAAAAAGTCTTAAAAGCATTGAATTCATCAATCCAAAAATAAGACCTTAATTAACCTTAAAATGTCTTAAATCAATCTTTCAGAAGCCTTAAAAATGTAAACACATTGTTAATAGGATTGTAATTCATCTCAAATATTAAAATAACTGGTAACATTTGTTTACTTTTTGAAATAATTTACAGAATGCCTCTCACAGCTTGTTTTTTTGTGTTAAAATAAACATTTGGGTTAAAATTGTCGATAACAATTGTGGTAATTGTGTGTTTATTGTTTGTCTTAAATTTCCTTTCAAGTGGCTTTCAAAAAGTCTGTAGGAACCCTGTAAAGGAAATGACTCCACTAGGCTAATTAGCATTGAGGTGATCTCTACCATCTGAACTTTAGCTTTACATTTGTGGCTTAATGTTTGAAA
>NW_013953815.1:42609-46772 GCF_001266775.1 Austrofundulus limnaeus
GCTCATCAAATTCTAAATTACATTTTTAAGGTACAAATTCTTAGTTTTAAATTTTGATTTATTTGCTATGAGTTATTATGTATAAAATATGGGATTTTGACATTTAAACCATTGCATTCATTTTTATTTGCATTATAAACAACATTGTTACCAACTGTTTTGGAGTTGGTGTTGTATGTTCTTACGGTAAAGGTGTACTTGTTTCAGAACGTGATCCCAGCAGAGGTTTCTCTTGTCTGTGTGGTGAAGCCAGATGAATTCTGGGATAAGAAGGTCACTCACTTCTGCTTCTGGAAGGAGAAAGACCGCCTGGGCTTTGAGGTGAGTCCTTCCATGACTAATGCCCYGTTTCCATTAGAACCTACCTAACCTTTACTTCACATCAAACCAGCTTTCAGGCTTCTTTACACTGAGATTCTGGCATTTAATTATGTGGGATGTCCTAAAAAGTGACTACATTTTGTTTTAAAATCTTTTAAACCTTTTCTGTCAGTGCTTTTCTAAATATTGTTTAATTGTGAAGTTGCTTTGTTCCTCCTCATCTCTTCAAATAATAGTAGGTATCCTAAAGGCCAGTCAAATTCTGGCAGAAAATTTGTGCCGTCTTCAAAAACCCACCAAAGTTCAACAAGTTTAGTTTGAGCCTATAAAAAACTACTCTATGTATCTCTGTTTAGTAAAGACATAAATAAAGTTTGGAGTTTCATATTTATCCTGATTTTTGTTCTTAATATGTAGAAAAATACCCTCTCACCTGAGCTCAGTGGTCTCCAAAGCTTCCAAAAGTCTCCAAAACATTGGGAAAAGTTGCTAGATGTGTCGCTAGTCGCTTTTTGGAAAAGAGTTACTAAAAAGGGGTCTAAAAAGTCGCTAGATGTAGTGAAAGTTGCTAAGTGTACAACACTGTCTGTGGCCCACACTCGTATTGATGGCAGGCCATGCTGTGTGGGAGGAGCTTAGGGGGGGGGGGGGTGCAGCTCAACAAAGGGCAAGTGGGAGGGACCTGACAGCTGGATCTGTTCAGTTATTTTTCTAAGTCTACAGTTTTCCACCTCAGTCAACACAGGTGTTGGCTGAGGACACTTTTCTGCAGGGATTACTCACTGAACATGGGATTAAATCCACTTTTGGAAAAAAAATCATTCTTGCTTTAGTTAAAACATTTTTTTTCTAGATTAAAGTAAAGATTTTAAAAGCTACATTTTAATACCTGGATCATTCTGATATAAGTAAATCTATATATACATCTTTATTTGTCTTGTTGGTTACGATAATAAATAAATATTTGGTCTGAATCCTAATTTTGTGTCGTTTTAATGAGGAATTTTTGATGTTCTTATAAAGAGGAAACGTCAAATTATATTTGAATAATGAGATTTTCCAGCTGAAAAGAAACAAAACTTTGCTAACTCGCATGGAAAACTCAAAAATTTAAGGAGTTTTTCCTCAAAATTTGTTTTTTTGTTGCTACTGCTCAAAACGGTGCTTCAAAATTTAGTTTTATGGTTATATTTCAGACAGTTCATTCAAATGATACATTAATAAGGCTTTTTATTCATTATGTTTTGACAAAATGCAATTTTTGCAAACATTTTAATCAAAACAATATGTTTGCCTGTTTCTCCATTTACAACTTTTAGACTTAATCCTTGTTTTGATGTGATGGCTCATGTATTAAAATGTCAATGTAGAGTTTCAGCTGCTTGTATACTTACACTGGGAGATGTAAGGATTTGATCCCTTGCTGATTTCACAAGTTTGTCCACTTACAAAGACATGATCAATCTCTAATTTTAAAGGTAGGTTAATTTTAACAGTGAGAGAGAATTAAAAAAAATCCAGAAAATTACCTTGTGTAATTTATATACATTTATTTGTATTTTGTATGTTTTATTAAACAATGACAAGCCGAATGAAAACAAGCCAAAATGAAATAGGTTATTTCAAAATGCAAGAAGTAGGAAGTACAGGTAACTGTGTGAAAATATGAGGAGTAGAAGCAAAAAGTCGACTGAAAAATAATTACTCCAGTRAAGGTAGCCAACATTTCTACTTAAGCAAAGTAGCAAAATATTTGTACTTTGTCAAGTACTTTACTTGTTACTCAACACCTCCACCTGTGACTCAAATCCACAACAAGCTGAAGATAATGGATGGATAGAGTTAACCTTACAGTGAAACAGCCATCATCTGTCATACTCAACACTTTGTGTTTGTACTTCCTGTCAGGTGATCCTGGTCTCRGCCAATAAGCTGACTCGTTACATTGAACCCTCTCAGCTGACGGACGATTTTGGAGGAAGTCTGGACTATGACCACAGTGACTGGCTCAGCAAAAGACTGGTGACTGAATTATTATCCTCAAAGCTTATATTCAAGTGAAAAGTTTCCATAACTTGGTATCTTCGTGATTTATTGCAGGTTTTCGAAAAGTTCACAAAGGAGTCGACGTCACTGCTGGATGAACTGTCAGTTATCAACGACAGTGAAAAAAGTGCTTTGGTGGACAAAGACAAGTGGGCACTGTACATACACAACATCTACTCCTGGTTRCACAATTTTACATAATGTCATTTGTTGTACCTTTGCAGATCTGCTGACTGTGCTCTTTTGCCATCCTTTGACCCTGAGACCGTCCTTCAGACTGGTAAGTCTGATTCTCTCTCATTTAAAAACCTTAGAGGTTCACTTCTGACAAATGTTGATACAGTGTTGTACCTTTTCAAGATTACTAAGAAAAGGATGAAAAAGTCAATAAACCATCTCAGACATAAGAAYTGAAATGGGAAAACCACATCAATTAGCACCAAATACTGACCCCCTTTTGGGACCAGCTCCTCGTCTGGGATGTGTCTCCAAACCGAGCTTCCTCATCACAGAGCGATGTTTTGTTCAAGTCCTTGTTTGGTCTCAGGGGTCCTTAAAAAGTCTTAAATTTACATATCTAAAATTAAGACTTTAAAAAGTCTTAAATTTGATTTTAAAAATGTGTAAGTTGGTCTTAAATTTGATGCTCAAAGGTCTTAAATATTGTCGGGCAGAAGCCGTCTCCCCCGGCCGACTCTGCAGCGCATTTCCTGTTGAGAAAAGAAAAAAACAAACTTGAGTTGTGATGGATGAACTGACGCTGCTTTCATCCAATAAAAAGAACCAGAGTCACAGTTTTAATAGATCATTTCTGTAAACTTTACAATACATTTCATGTATTTTATTTTTCACTGCTGATTTCTGATTTAATATGAGTCTGATGAAAGGAAAGAACCAAACCTGASCTGAAATAGCTGAGAATGACACCAAAAGGCTTTTCTCTCATTAACCCTCAGTCAAATTGTCACCATTTATGGCCGAATGTTGTTATTGTGTGAAGGAGTCTGTGTGTTTTGACCAGAGGTCCATGATGTAAAGAATAATGYATGTAAACAAACACTGGTATCTCATTATTTTACTGTAAATTATTAAATATCAGCCCATTTCTTTCAGTTTTTTTTTTTGTTAATTTGTTTGTCTGCAGGTCATGAACTGTTGTCAGAGCTGCAGCAGCGCAGGTTTAACGGCTCAGAGGAAGGCGGAGGTGGACAGGCAGGTGAGGAGGCACTTATTCATCAGAAACATTTAAAGGGCCAATATGATGTGTTTCTAAGGCTTATAGTTCAATTCTATACCATAATAAAGTAACTATGTCAGCATGAAAATGCTGCTTATATGTATAAATAATTTTTTTTACTTTGCATCACAGTCGTTTCTAAACTCCTTGAAATCAGCTTCTGTCTCTTTAAGAACCTCGTACCGCCCATTTCTGCACGTCATCACAGCAGCTTCATGYCGTTTATAACCCGTAGCGTTGTAGCCTATTTCTTTGTAATAATAATTTTAAAAAAGCAGCAGCATTATACAATATTTCTTTTGGAAAATGGCAACTCAGGATACAATTCAATCTTTCCGTTGGATCCAGAAAGTACGTTTTCTAAAGAGCCGGAGTGAGTAGAAAGACAACGTTTCAGCTTGGTAAAATACCTCCCAGTCATCCTCACACACACGTCAGTGTTAAGTTAATTAATTTTTTTTTACTAAAATGTGGTGCAAGCCAACTAAAGTATACAGATCTTAATATACACTCACTGGCCACTTTATTAGGTACACCTGTCCAACTGCTCGTTAACACA
>NW_013953815.1:48473-51623 GCF_001266775.1 Austrofundulus limnaeus
CCTTTTGTTCAGAAAGCTATCACCCGTAAAGAGACTCAATGAATATATTTTTTTTACGTCAGAGGGTCACTTAAAAAGACGTGAGCAGAACTCCTGGTCTGACTCAGTAGGGGAGGGATGGGGGGCTGCTTCAGAACCACTTACTGGGTCGTAGAACACTGTTTTACCCACAGACAGAACCAACAAGAAGGAAGCAAAATGTAAAGAATTAGAGAAAAATCCAATTTTATATGCAAATAAATTCTAATTATAACAACAAATTAATAATAGTTTTACATCTGAAATCATATTTTATTCTGTTTATTTGTTTTCATCATTCAGCAACCTATTAAATTTGTGTTTTGTTATGTTTTATAGCTATAACCAAGTTTATTAATGTATGAGAAATCCACATTCTTTGGGGGTTTTTCCAGTCAGAGTTTAATATAGCTGCAAAATCAATTGTGAAAATATTTATGATGTGCTTATTTTTCATTTAGCATTATATTAAAAAAAATCCTTCATTTTATGAAAAGACCCTCTTGATTCAATAGAAAACTCTGGGTTTTAATAAAATGGCTGCTTATCAATTAATCGTTAGTCAATCTATAAAATAAATCAACTTCTTGACAACTACACATTAATTGATAATTTACATCCCTAATTCATACAGGAATTAAATTAATTTATATCTACTTATATTTATGTAATTAAGTGTTGTAATGATTTTGCCGATTAATCGAAAAAATAATTGACAGATTAATTGTTTATTAAAATAATCATTAGTTGCAGCCCTAATAAAGAATGCTATTTAAGTTACTTTAAATGAGTTTTGTCTCCATATTATAACAAGCAGAAGAAACTGTACGTTTTCTGTCGAGTCTATTTGTTACTTCTGACCTCCAGGTCCAACTTGGTGCCCCATGGAGGAGGAGTTGCTTGCTCAGCCTCAGGTCATGAAGCTGCTGGACTCTCTCAGAGAGCAATACACCAAATACCAGGAGCTCTGCCGGCAGCGTAACAAGCGAGCACAGCTGGATGAGATTCACACCAAGGTCATGCAGGTAAGAAATGCTAACATGTGCATCGATGTTCATTAAATTCAAGACCCACAGTTTAAACAATGGCTTGAGAACCTCTTACTACCAAGGACTGGATACAGACTGTAGATTCAATACTTGAAACTGAGTTCTTCACACAGAGACTAAAGGACACAGGAAGAGCATTGCCTGGACAAATGGACAAACTTCACATCAATGTTACAGGTCTAATTTTGGACATGAAATGTCTCTGAGTTAAGTGTTATTGAACGAAGAGTCTCCCCAGTGTGTAGTTTGTTTATTATCGATTGTTTTCAAAAAGAAAAAAACCAGTAGGTCCTCTGGATGRTTCTTCTTTAGTGAAATGTTTCGTCTCTCCTTCAAGAGACTACTCTGAGTTCCTTCCGGATGAGTTTCTCACCCTTTCTCTAAGGGAGAGCCCAGACATCCTGCAGAGGAAACTCTTTTTGGCCGCTTGTTTCTACGGTCTCGTTCCTTTGGTCATTACCGTGACCATAGATGAGGGTAGGAACTTAGACTGACCGGTAAATCGAGAGCTTCACATTTTGGCTTAGCTTTCACTTCGCCATGACAGACCGGTACAGCGTAGGGATGGGAAATCGTCCCTATTTTCAGATCATAAGATTATGGTCACTGGCTATCGCTGATAGATGATCCAATCGGCTGATAAGACATGCGCAGTTACGTTGTTAAAAAAAAAAGGAAGGAAAAAAATACCAAGCAGGTCCGCTTATCATAAGGGACGGCTTCTTTTTTTTTCTAAAGTCGCTTTTAAATTCCATGGTTCGTGTTCGCATATACCTTTCATAGTTCCTGAGACCCCTGCGCCAAGCTCCTGGGAAACCCCCCTCCCCGCTGCTGCATACGTCACTATAGGGGATTTCTACCCAGAGGGAGTCCAATGCAGAAAAGAAAGTCCGACACTCGCCACTCGACTTWGCTTAGCCACAAASTGGTCCAGGATTAAGCTCAAAAGTTTTTATCAGTCAGATTTCACTGTGAAAATAGTCTGTTTTTTCCTCCTTTTATGAGGTTTTGGCCGTTTGACTATCTTTATAATCACTGCTTCCTGGTAGTCAGCGTTCGAACAAGTCACTTTTTTCTCTCTTTTTTAAGTGAGTGGTTGAAGCAAACGCAGCGTCTGAGCGCTTTTAGCACAAACAAACACTCCCACAAACTTCTGACCAATCACACCATATAGTTCGTATGTGTTCTTATGTGGAGGGGGTGAAAAGTTCGACCTGCACACAGAGCCCAGAGTGATGGGGATGAACAGGGGTGAGGGAGTGCGCTCCGGTCCGGTTCAGAATTGTATGATTGTCATCGATTATTCGTTTTGAAACTAAACGTTATAATATAGCACCATTTGGGTCATTTGTGGTGCACCAAAGCAAGAAGATGACGAGGAGAGACGTGAAGAGGAGCTGCGCACATTGGCTCCGACTCCCAGAAAAAAATAAATAAATAAACAGAGACTCAGCACTGTTATTTTACTCCCTCATTTGCACAGATCACAATGATAATGATTAAAACATTGTAATTTACAGAGAATGGCGCATTTAAAATTTATTTTACATCCCTGGCACAGCATTTAATTAATTAATAAAGATCTCCCTTTAAAAAAACAAATCACATTCCAACCTTTCAATCGCCGATAGACGATTGAATCGTAAATCACGCCATCCCCAGAACAGCGCCTGCATCACTGCAGACACAGCACCAASCTGCCTGTCAATCTGCTCTATTCTTCCCTCATTCGTGAACAAGAACCTGTGATAGTTAAACTCCTTCACTTAGGGCAGGACCTCCTCCCTGACCCAGAGGAGGCACTCTACCCATATCTGGCTCAAGACCGTGATCTCAGATTTGGAGGCACTGATCCTCATCCCGGCCACTTCACACTAGGCTGTGAACCGCTCCAGTGAGAGCTGGAGATCAGGATCTGATGAAGCCAATAGGACCACATCATCTGCAAAAAGCAGAGATGTGATCCTAAGGTCACCAAAAACAAATCCCCTCAACACATTGGCTGCGCCTAGAAATTCTGTCCATAAAAGTTATGAACAGAATCGGTGACAAAGGTAGGGATGTCCCGTTACCACTTTTTCAC
>NW_013953815.1:57550-67722 GCF_001266775.1 Austrofundulus limnaeus
CCGTTTAGCGTTAGCCGTTAGCTTCACCAGCCGACATATGGTCACCTGGTTTCCGAGCTCCAGCTGTTCTATAGAACCTCCTTGGTTAAAATAAATATTTCACATATTGACGTTAAAGCTTTTCTTTAAAAAAATTTCTGGCAGCAGTCTCTGAATCTGAACTTGTCTCGTGAAAAGATCCTCACAAAAACCAACATGCTTCTCGCTAAGCCTTGATTACAATAGACGTTTTCACATGTAACAAAAGAAAACACAAATTATTACTGAATTCATTTTATGTGCTTTGATTCCAAATCTTGTGCTTTATTATTCACAAACATTTTATACACTTTATTGACTTTGACATGTTATTTGTCTAATCAGAATGTATTGACGTTTTAAATGGAATCTCACTCTTTTCCTACGTTATTAAAACACTAACAGTGTAATATTTATTTGTGTTTTATCCTTCTTTTAGGTGGTCAACTGGCTGCAGGGTCCAGGTTCAGAACTGCTGAAGAATCATCAAGCAGTTGGAGACTCTGCACGAGCAGCTCGGGCCTTGCAGCAGAAACATGAGGAGATTGAGAGTCAGCACAGTGTAAGAAAACACACACACTCACATGTCATGTGCCAACCTGGTGACATGAAATCTGAATCAAATATAGATGTGAAATAAGAACAGAAAACGAGTCTTATTGAGAAATTGTTTCTTGGTGTTATAACATCCTTAATGCTACTGGTCCTACAGCCATTTGTTCAAATCTACTGCTCTCGGACAAAAACAGCCAATCAGAAGCTGGAGGTTTGTCTTACCGGTGTCAATCATGTTGGTGAACGAGATGCTCCCCCCACCCCACCCCTCAAACACCCACCCGCAAAGCTGTGCCATGTGCTACTGTGCCGATGGAGGCAAAACAAGCTGATCACAGGAAAACGTTCAACTCCTCGAGTGGAGACTGCTCAGAAAACAGAAGACCCAAGACAAAGTCCAAGTTAAAAAGAAAGATTTAGTTCAAATCCAGAATAAAACGAGGGTGGCTTTTCAGAAGAGAGAGCGCTATCCAAAAAACACTTTAAGAAGTCTTCAGTTAATCCAAAATGTGAGGCTGACACTGTCTACTTTTAATATAATCTATAAATAATACGATGTAATCCTCGGTGGAAAATCTCCCAGGAAACGCTGACAGCTCTCACCTGGTTATTGGATGAAAGAACCATCAGTTTAATCCCTGGATGGCTTTAACAAGTTTTTGTTTCTCCTGTTCATTTTTACCATGAAGAACACCCGCGGAGGAAAACATTAATCCAGGTCTTTTTTTCTTGGTTGTCCACCGGACGACCGGTAGGCCGGATCTGGTTGTCCGAAACAAAAAAATGTTGTCGGACAACCTAATGGTTGTGTCAACCCCTGTTTTACGTTGATAAAAAAATCGCTTCATTCTGAAGGTGTGGCGGCTTTTATTTTGCCGTGGTGGAGCACCACGATCAGTTACATGCAGGGAAAACCCTGAATTTTGTCTTAAGCCAATTGTTAAGAGCTAGATCACCCCCAGCAACACCCCCATCCTTTGCTCCCTCCATTGGCTTCCTATTCATCAACACATCCCCTTCAAAATCTGTCTTTTAACCTTCCAATGCCTTCATGGAACTGCCCCTCCATACCTCACAGAGCTCTTGACCCCCCACACCACCACAGGACAACCCCACAGCACAGCCAGTCATCGTCTCCGTACCCCTAAGACAAAGCTCCGTACCATGGATGATGGGGCTTTTCGGACTGTTGCCTCTCACCTCTGGAATGCCCTGCCTGACTGAGGTACCTCAGTCTGTTGACTCTTTTAAGAAGCAGCTGAAGACATTTTTATTCAGACAATCCTATAGTTAACTTCTCTTTTATCTCTTTTATTATTTTTTTACTCTTTTATTTTTCTTATTGCTGTTTTTATCGTCTCTTACTGTTGCACTTTGAGATCTGTTTTCAGATATAAAGTGCATTACAAATATAATCTATTATTATTATTATTATTATTATTAGATCAGCAGTTGGTTTAATCCTATTGAACAAAAGCTGATGTTCACATCTTTTTTTTCCAACACCACCGTTAACAGAAAAAAAGTTATCCCAACAACACTGATAGTTGAATGAAAAACAAACAATATCCAGCCGTCATTATTGTTTTTTATATACTTATATGAGCTGTGGGAGGGTAGAGGGAGGAATTTTAATAATTTATGACCACTGCATCTTCAACCACCAACCTAAGCTACACGTGGCACAGTTTAAATTCATGCTCTTATTTTGAAGTTAAGATGGTTTCCTTTACTTTGGCCTGTGTTCAGAATACATTGCTTCACTTCTCCAATAAACAGTTTAAAATTACTAACATATTGCATGCTTTCGTATCGAAGCCCTACCATAAACATAAGAAAATTCAATTMAATTCAATTCAGCTTATTTATATAGTGCCAAGTCACAACAACTGTTGTCTCAGGGCACTGTACACAAAAAACACAAATCTAAAGAAGCCAGCATTTTGAAGCCGGTGGGCTACAAAACGACCAAGAAGCAGCAGAACTAACAATAAACAACAACTTTTTTTATTTTAACACCATGGGTGAAAAGTCTGTTTCAAYAAATCACCTCCCCAAACCGCGACGATATGTGCCATTGGCTGAAAGTAATTTGTCATGCCACCAGTTGGCAGTATTGTGCAACAATAACTCATGTTATCACTGGAACATATATTCTGGTGAACTGTGAGACAATGTTGGGCTTTAGTTCTAGCTTCCACTAAGTTTCTTTGGGCACGTGCACTTTAGAACTTGCGGAACTAAATATTTTAACTTGCGCTTTAGATTTTGCGCAACTAACTTTTGACATAGTGCTGTCCACCACTGCTTATATGCTTTTACCTGGGTCTCTTGACAGTTAATTAATAGAAGAAAAATATTTCCTTTGGGAAAAATATTTTTTCATTCTATAAAGGTTTTAACGTCCAGACATCTTAACTAGATGTATAACATCAAGTCTACAATCCTTTTGTATTTTTAACTGTTTAGTAACCTTATARCTTGTCTTTGTTATTTTTACTGTTTATTCATGATTCAATGAAATTGATTCTTGCTATATTTTTGTAATAAATTACCATAAAAGACAAAGCTGGTTCCTCATCTTTGATTATTTTGCTCTGTGATAAGAATTCACTGTTACATCRTACGAATCTCACACTTTGGTAAATATGAGTCTGRTTAAAAAGGGTGAATAAATGTTGGTCAATAACTGACCTGGTGCCCCAACTTGGCAAAAATGTAGTGTAGGACAGAAATATTTAATCACCYTTTCTGTTTCTCTCCYAACAACTCACTACAACATGTTGTCCTTGTGTACAGGAGTGGTTTGTGGTGTACGTGGAGTTGAACCAGCAGATTGCTGCCTTGCTTAGTGCTGGTGAGGAGGACGAGGGAGTGACGGAGCTGAAGGTGTTGCAGCAACAACTCAGTGATGTTTGTTATCGACATGCGTCTCAACTGGAAAGCCGTCAGAACGTTTTGCAGGCGGCGCAGGTCTTTCACTGCACCACACAGGAGGTATTTCACAGAAACTGGACATCAATGGGACCCGTCACTTCCTAACCAGGATTAACTCTAAAAGTTGTCTGTAGAGAAATAGGCAGATATAGTGTTTTGATTTAAACGCTTGCAAAAACTATATTTTGTCAAAATATAACAAATAAATGTGTTATCAATGTATCAATGAACTGTCTGAAATATTATCCTAAAAAACTTTTTTGAAGTGCTTTTTTGAGCATTAGCAACCAAAAACACGATTTTCAGGAAAAATGCCTTAAAATGTTGAGATTTTCCCTGTGAGCTGTCAACGCTTTTGTTTCTTTCCAGATGGGAAATATCAATATTCAATTACTATTTGAAGTTTCTTTTTTCAAATGACATAAAAAATCCTCATTAAAATGACATAAAATTAGGATTTAGACCAAATATTTATGTATTATTGTAACCAACAAGACAAATTAAATAATATCTCTGGATCTACTAATGATATTAGGAGGATCTAAGTATCAAAATGTAACTTTTAAAGCAGGAATCTGAAAATATGATTAGGTCATTTTTACCAAATTTGACTTGATCCTCATTTCGAGTGATGGGTGACAAATAAACTAACTCTGTTAACAAAACCATAAGGTGCAAAAAAATTACTAGTTTAACAATATTTAATTTAATCTTAATGTAATGACATAATCAAAATGAGTAAGCTGCATCTGTCTCTGCAGTTGTCCCAGCAGTTGGATGGTCTTCTGGGCATGCTCTGTGCTGATGTTTCTCCAGCCGACGGGGCGTCTATTCAGCAGAACCTCAAACTGCTGGAGGAGAAACTGCAGACTGTYGGTTTGTGATCCAAGTAAAAGTTTTCCCATTTGTTTCCTACAGTTGCTTTGTGTTTGTAACAACTGCTCAATGCTCAAATGCAGAAGCAGGTCTGACCTCCCTTCGTCAGAAGGGGTCTCTGTTGCTGGAGCAGATGTGCAGCAACTCATCTTGGTCTCTTGAGGAATCAGAGAGTCCAGCTGGAGAGCAGCAGGACAACATTCAGCACATCCAGGCTGTGATGGAGGAGATGGAGCTCCGCAAGCAGAGGTAGCTTTCTCTCTGTTGTTGGTATAAGGAAGGAGAACATCATGGTGTTCCACACTAATGATGTCATTTGACCATGTGTGTGTGTGTTGCAGGTGTGAGGACATGGTGGATGTGAGGAGGCTGAAGATGCTGCAGATGGTCCAGCTGTTTAAATGTGAAGAAGATGCTTTACAGGTCAGAAACACACGATCATAAAACCACACATGAAAATATGTATTCTTCCTGGATTGGTCTGATAATGATTAACAAGTGTGTGTGTGTGTGTGTGTGTGTGTGTGTGTGTGTGTGTGTGTGTGTGTGTGTGTGTGTGTGTATGTGTTCGAGTGGCTCAGTGAGCTGTTGGACGCCTTGTTGAAGACTCATGTCAGACTGGGAGACGACTCTCTGGAGACGAGGACCATGTTGGACAAACACAAGAAGTTTGTGGATGTTGGTCAGGTAGGACACTTCATGTCCTATAAATAACTTAGTGCTCTTATTTTGATGTTTAGTTACTCATTTCACCATCTAAATGTACAACTCCTGGTGAAAATGATGGAATCTCCGGCCTCGGAGGATGTTCATTCACTTGTTTAATTTTGTAGAAAAAAAGCAGATCACAGACACACAAAACTAAGTCATCTCAAATGGAAACTTGTCACATATTTGTTAAAACTGTCACTATGTCCTGACAGATTGATATTAGACAGATAATCTCTGAAAATACAAAAGTCCTCTGGCTCCTCCTGGTGGTCCTACAGCCATCTGTTCAAATCACTGCTCCTGTAGAAAAAGAGCAAATCAAAGCCCAGAGTTTTGTCTCACAGGTGTAAATCATGTTTGTGAACGAGCTGCTCACCCCACCCTGCCCACAGTGTGCAGCTGCTCAGAGGGTCTTTCCCAATCAGTGACTACATCCTCGCCCTACTCCCTCCTCATTCTGTTTGTGTGTGCCCGCAGAGGGTCGGCCATGTTAAGTCCCATCTGAAACCAATTACGTACCAGTGGGCGTGGCTTATTAAGCCCTCCACAGAGAGTCAGCATCCAATGCAGACTTGAGCAGCACCAAATAGTGGTCGACATGGAGCACGAGACGTATAAATATAAGTTCCACATATGTTTTGTACRCATATTTACTAAGTAAACACCTCATCAACAAATATAAACTCACAAAGGATCATGTTCAGTTCAAACTTTATTAAAGACACAGAACCCTGGTCCATTTCTAAACTAGAAGAAAGGAAAATTTAAAAAATAAAAAGTAAATAAATAATAAAATATGTTAAAAGTGCAATTGTATGTTTGGGGATGATGAAATCATTTTTCAAAAATGATAATGCATCCTGCCATAGAGCAAAAACTGTGAAAACATTCCTTTAAAAAGGACACATAAGGTTGATGTCATGGCCTGCACATAGTCTGATCTGAATCCAGTTGAAAATCTTTGGTGGAAGTTGAAGAAAATGGTTCATGACAAGACTCCAACCTGTAAACTGGTCTGGTAAGAGTCCAACCTGTAAACTGGTCTGGTAAGAGTCCAACCTGTAAACTGGTCTGGTAAGAGTCCAACCTGTAAACTGGTCTGATAAGAGTCCAACCTGTAAACTGGTCTGGCAAGACTCCAACCTGTAAACTGGTCTGGTAAGACTCCAACCTGTAAACTGGTCTGGTAAGACTCCAACCTGTAAACTGGTCTGGTAAGAGTCCAACCTGTAAACTGGTCTGGTAACAGTAATCAGAGGCAGTTGGAGCCAGACTGATGAYGAGTGTTTGTCACTCATTAAGTCCCTGCCTCAGAGACTGCAGAGCCAGAAGTGGTGCGACTAAATACTAGATGAGTTGGAGTATTTTTTTTGTTTGTTCTTTATGATTTCATCATTTTTCCCCTCTACTTGGTCTAAAAAAATTAACCATTACTGACTACCACATTTTTTCTTGATTTCTTTTAGTGTTTCTTAAAGCCAAAGAGTTTCCAATTGAAATGACTTTAGTTTGTCTCATGTCTGACCTGCTTTTTTTCTACAAAATTAAACAACTAGATGAACGTCCTCCTGGTGATTCCATCATTTTTTCCAGGGGTTGTAGCATCATGACATTGAAATAATGGAAATAAGAACAGTATAAAAATGCATCTTGGTCTTGTGCACCTCTGTTGTATTTCTCTCTGTCTGTCAGTTAGTTGAGTCATTTACTCAGACCTGTAGATACTTTGATGTTACACCAGGAAAATATCATGTAAGGTTTGAACTTGAGGATCCATATAAAATACAATCAACACAGAGTAACAGTCCTGTTTTTAAAATTATTGTTCTTCAGAGCACCTATGATTATGGCCGTCAGCTTCTGCAGGCAACCATCGTTCTCTGCCAGTCCCTGCGTTGTACGACGCGCTCATCTGGCGACACGCTGCCTCGACTCAACCGAATGTGGAAGCAGTTAAGTGTCACTGCTGATGAGAGGCAGCAGCGACTGGAGCTGGCACTCAACTTCCACACAGTTACTGAAAAGGTGAGACTGTTCCTTGTTTTAAATCTTACAGCAATTTATCATCATAATAATATTTTTGAGGTGTAAAAACCACGTCTTCTGGGTTCTGCAAACTGTGTTGTTGCTCCTGAAGAGAGAAACTCTGAAACAGGCAGGTTGAACAGCAACAATCTTTATTTTGCAGTCCAGGAGATTTACAGCCAAAAACCAAATTGTGGCCTTCCAAGCCAAATGAAATCACCAAGTAAAAAGATGAAGACGAAGGCGAAGGGTAGGGGTGTACAAGGCTTTTTATAGGTTTCACAGTGCAGTCCAACAGATGTACCATAAATTTTGTCACGGTATACCTTAAACATTCCTTTTCCTAATATGGTCATGTGCCGAGCTCTGAAGCAGGAGACTGAGAGAGACACAGTACATCTGTGCATTCCTGAGAAGAGGCCCCCACTCTTAGACACTGCATTTTCAATCAGTATTAATCAATTATTCATTCAATTTATGACTTAAAATAACTAATGCATGTGGACTTGGCACTCAACACCGTGCAACCTTTAGAGGCAATTACTGTAAACAATTTTATTATTTGTTAATGAGACTTATGCACTTGTACACAGGTATTTTGGCCCACTCCTCATGGGCAAACTGCTGCACTTGTCTCAGGTATCCACATTAAAACAGGATGAAGGGTTTAGGAGTTTCAGCTCCTTAACATGTGCCACCCTGTTTTTAAAGGGACCAGAAGTAATTGGAAAGTTGACTCCAAGGTTATCTCATGGACAGGTGTGGGCAATCCCTTCGTTATGTCATTCTCATTGAAGCAGATAAAAGGTCTGGAGTTGATCTGAGGTGTGCTGCTTGTATTTGGAAAGTTTTGCTGTGAAGTAAACATGAGGTCAAAGGAGCTCTCCATGCAKGTGAAACAAGACATCCTTACATTCAGCAGAACGCCCACGTTCTGTTTTTGCTTAGTTTTGTTTTGAAATGTCTTTCTGTGTTTCTGTTCATCCTGTGTCCTTGTCCAATGCATCAAAATTGACGTCTAGGCCCTCCTCTTTTGATTGACACCTCATTTGACCAACTGGGTTCAAGTATCGGCTGTCCAGAGCCAATAATAAATAAGAAGTGACCAACTTCTGGTTTCCATCATCCTGGACTTGATTGACTGTAGAATTGGTCAATCAGCTCCGAGCTTCATTCTGATGCCACAGCTGTGTAGCCAATCACCGCACCTTTCATTTGGTATATATATTGAGGAGGTGGGAACTTTGTTTAGTRACGGACAAGGAAAAYACAGAGGAAGTCGCCATTTTTAGACAGTCGTGCTACGCTACCAAAGAAAGCTACGCTCACAGGAAAATGTTTTTTTCCATCGTTTTTTTTTTTTGTCCAGTTAGCTGACTAAACCTGCTGATAAGATGAAAATATATTTATTATTAAGTGTTTCGAGTGCTTCAAGACATGGAAGAGTGATTTTTGTGGCCAGGAGAAGTAAAAATATTTGGATAAAAACACTTACGGTCGGCCATTTTGAGTCGCTAATTTCATCATATTTGAGGACAAATATGCATCAAATATGAGTGAAAAACAAATATTTTTTTGCTGCTGGTGGTTTTATAAGCTGTGTGGAATGTTAATGCTTTGAAAGAAATAAGGATATATGTGTTTATTCTTGTGTTTTGGCTGTTTGTTGGTGGAAATTCATTTGAATGTACTCCAGTTGGTCTAAATATTTCTGAACATCAATATATATTTTAATTTAATCATGCTGTGAGTAAATATAGATGGTAGAATGTGTTTTGTGGGGGGTTTATCTTTAATTTGAGCCCAGAGTGAAGTCTCTGTGTTGAAACCATAAAGTGTACAGTTATGACATATTGTACAGGTGTACAAATATGCAAATATATATGCTGGCAACAAAGCTTTTACTGCAAAAACAGAAAAAACCCATCCAAGAAATTGCTACAATATTAGGAGTGGCAAAATCTACAGTTCGGTTCATCCTGAGAGAGAAAGAAAGAAAGCACTGGTGAACTGATCACTGCAAAAAGACCTGGGTGCCCACAGAAGACCACAGTGGTGGATGATGGCAGAATAATCTCCATGGTGAACAGAAAGTCCTTCACAACAGCCAACCAAGTGAACAACCCTCTGCAGGAGGTAGAAGTATCAACATTCAAATCTACCATAAAGACAAGACTGCATGAAAGTAAATACAGAGGCTTCACTGCACGCTGCAAGACACTCAGAAGACTCAAGAATAAAAAGGCTAGACTGGACTTTGATAAAAACCTGTAAAAAAGCAGCAGAGTTCTGGAAGAACATTCTTTGGACAGATGAAACAAGATCAAGCTGTAGCAGAATGATGGACCTGGTCCAGGTCCTGATCCAAAGCACCACATCATGTGTAAAACCCAGCAGAGCAGTGTGATGGCTGCCAGTGGCACTGGCTCACTGTGTTTAATGATGATGTGACACAGGACAGAAGCAGCCCAATGAACTCTGCCAGACTGTGTGCTCACATCAGACAAATGCAGACAAACTGATTGGTCTGTTTCATCCTAAAGATGGACAATGACCCAAAACATAAAGCCAAAACAACCCAGGAGTTTATTAAAGGAAAGAAGTGGAATATTCTTGAACGGCCAAGTCAGTCACCTGGGCCTCTTACATAAAGGATTACGCAGCTTTCACACTAAATGTTGACGTACGGAAAATTTTAGAAAAGTGCGCCGCACCAAAAAATTCAGATGTATAAATCCATGCGTACGCATGTTTCTGCGCAAATTTACTTTATGCATCCCAATGAATGTGGAACTGAGACTCCTCCCCTGACACGCCTCCATTTAAAGGTGCAGTATGTAACTTTTCTAAAAATGTATTTTTTACATATTTTTTCATTCTGTCACTATCTCCTGACAGATTGATATTAGACAGGTAAGCTATGGAGGAAAAAAGAGTCCTCTTGCTTTTCCCGGTGGTACTACAGGCTTTAGAAAAATCCAGGCTTACCCGAGAATTAACAGCCAATGAAAACAGAAGTTCGCTTTCAGTCAATTCACTCGGTACAACAT